>NC_092338.1:209767500-210027500 GCF_046630445.1 Rutidosis leptorrhynchoides | reverse complement strand
CTGTGGACGAACCGGACTTACTAAAAACTACACTACTGTACGATTAGGTACACTGCCTATAAGTGTTTTAGCATGGTTTAGGTATATCCATTCAATAAATAAAAAAATAACTTGTGTAAAATTGTATCGTATTTAATAGTATTTCCTAGTAAAATATTATAGTATTTAGTACCCCTTCGCTTTAACATCAATATGTAAGACCCGAAACTCGAATGTATATATTGTACATATTATATATACAAATGCTGAAATTTGGAACTGAAGAAACGCGCGACACGCTCCTGGATGCACGGCGGGCATACTGAGTTGACAACTCACTTCATTTTCCCCCATTTTATAGTGGGTATTTTGGTCTTTTCACACTGGATTTAGGTTTGAGGCCACAAAACTGATTGAGGCTTATCCATTTCTCATTTAATCTCATCCACCAACCTCATCCTCACCTCCTTCAATTAGAGAGAGAAGCTAGAGAGATAATGGTGTTTAATGAAGTTTTTCAAGCGGGTTTTGCTAGATCGGGTCTATTCTTTCGTGCTTCTACCTTCTAGCACCTCTCTAAGTGTTATGGTAAGTCTTTAAACCGAGTTTTGTAAATTAATTGTGTTTAAGGTTCATAATTGAGACTTGTAAGTATATAAACCCTAGTTCATGTGAAATTAGGGGTTTATGGGTTGGGTGAAAGAGTAAGAAACCTAAAGATGGTAATTTTGAGTTAGTTGATGAAATTGCTAATATTATGAGTTAAAATTTGTTATGTTTACTAATAAACTTGACTAACTAGTGATTTGGGAATGTAAGACTTGCAAGTTTAGTGTTTGACCCATTACTAGGTCAAAACGGGTTTTTGGGTCAAAAGTGCACTAGTATGAACTTAATGACCTAATGATGTATATTTGGGTGAGTTAGAACTTGGAACCATGGACACTAGCTTTAGTGATTATTGGTGGTTTAGGCCTAAGAGTGGCGTTGTGGGTGTAAATAGTGAACATGTGCACCAAGTGTCTAATTGGGCGGGTCGGAAGCTCTATTTGGATGTGCGTTGATTTTGTGATAATGTAATAGATGAATTTCATTGAAGGTTGTGGAGCTTATCTTGTGTACTCTCACTCTTCGGTTAAAATGTGAGGGGAATAATTATATATATGTGTATATAGTTTATTTGCTTGCGGGCTCGTGGTTAGTATCATCCGTGCGTGTGGATTCACTATAGTGTTATCCGTGCGTGTAGATTCACTACTCTTTTGTGTGATGGAGACCACATGTACGTGAAGGTGGTTCGGTAAGTGTGGACGTCCACCTAGGGGGTTAGTTTACACTAACGGTCATTGTACGAGTACCAATGGTCATTGTGATAGTACCGTTCCCTTGTGTGTGTGAGATATTGTTAACCATGGTTATGTGTGTAATTTAGTATATTATATTTTTTGACTATATACTATTGGTTATGCTAGTTTGCGGTATTGGAGATCATTAGCTTTATACTTTGTGATGGTATGCTTATTAGATTGCTAGCATATATGCGGTAAATGTGTCGGTGTTTGCAAGTAAGTAGATTATATATGTATATGTATAATTGTTGCATTCACTAAGCGTTTTTGCTTACCCTCTCGTTGTTTACTATTTTAGGTTCCGGTGTGGATAAAGGCAAGGGTATTCGTTTGGAATAGAGATCTCCCACTTATGATATGATAGTGGACGCTTTTGTGTTTCGACCTAGGTTTGGGGTAGTTTAATCCCAAACACCATGCTCGTCTTTTATTTGGTACTTAAACTCGTGGGTCGAAAATATTGTTGGTGATGTACGGGTCATCGTACCCTTTTTGTAAACTCAAAATCTTTTGATTTAGTTAAATTATATTGGTCGTAAATGAATTAATGACTTAAGCGATTGTGTTTGGAAAAAATTGGCTTTCTACATGTAAACTGTTGGCAGCTACTTTCGTGTAGTTACGCGCGCCGCGCAAGCGATTGTCACAGGTTCTGACTTCATTTCGCGCTTTAGCGTGCGCCGCGTAAATGAATGCGCACCGCACATTTGGGGCTGGCTAGATTTCTTGCTATTTGAAAAAAGTGAGTTTTCACGTATAACGTTTTGGGTCGTTACAAGTGGTATCAAGAAATGGTTTAAGGGATTTAGGCGACTTGAGATAGGTGCCTAGAATTAGACTTTATTGTGTGCTTTGTATGCGGGACTTGTAGGATGCGGGTCGGACTGGGATTGGTTAGTGCCTTAGTGTAGGTTAACTAACTATATGATAATCGTATTGTATTGTGTTTGAAATCGTCGAGCAAGATAATCGTTGTACTAGCGAGTTGACACGGTGTGCTCGCGTAACAATGACTAGCTACCATTGTTACGGGTTCAAATCGTGTCAAACAAGTGATGTACAACGAGTGTTGAGCAAGATGGGACGGTGTGGTATATATATCATTTTCATGTGTTTCTTTGTTTAACATGTTCCATTTTATAGCATGAAGATGAGAAACGGTCATGATAATGGAACTACGAGCAAAGGGAGTGACTTCAAGGACAAAGTAAAGGCCATCTTGAAAAGTCACAACGCGGAATTTCTTGCGAATATCAAGAAGGTCTTCCAGGAATCAGTCGATGAGCAAGTGACCAACATGATAAAAGACCAAATGGATGCTATCATCCAAGAAGAGTTTGATAAGAGGTTTCCTAAACCTCAAGGGGTGTATGTTGAGAATGATACGGGTGATGTGGGAAGGAGGGACTTACTCTATAAAAATTTTAAGATTTCTCAACCTCCCACTTTTGATGGCAAAAAAGACCCACTCAAAAGTACCCGTTGGCTCTCCGATTCGGAGGGGGCTTTCCGCACTAGTGAATGCCCTCCCGATAAGAAGATGAGGTACGAAAGTAGCATGTTGAGGGGTGATACAAAGTTGTGGTGGGACGTGAAAATCCGAGTTTATGGTGAGAAAAAACGTATGAGTTTTACATAGAATGAATTCAAGGCGGAATTCTTCAAGGAGTACCGGACTCCGGCCAATCTTTCGAGGCTAAAAGATGAGTTGCGTGCCTTAGGCAAGGGTCGATGGATTTGAACACTCTCAAGTCCACTTTCTTATTGAAGACCCAATTTTGCTCGGAGTATACTGGTAATGATCATATGTTGATGGAAGACTTCTATCGAACTTTGAACGATAATTATCAAGAGAAGATTAGTAGGGGTTTAGTGAAATCGTTTGATGAGTTGTTTAACGTGGCTAAGGGCTTTGAGTCGTTTATTCCGAAAAAGAGTGACTTCACTTTTAGCAAGAGAAAGTTTGAAGCTACAAGCCACTCCAACAAGAAGAGTAAAGGTGTGTAACGACCCAAAACCGTTTACTAGAAAACACGCATTTTTTTCAAAAACAACAAACAGATTACTGTCTGAAAATATGTGCGGCAGCATATGGGTGCGCGGCGCGCGCTATAACGTAAAACCAGATTAGAAGTTGATAACTAACCTGAACACCTTGATTTGAGCATCTGCGCGGTGCGCAGTGCTAAGCGCAACGCGCTCTATCCCTGGAAACCTGGTCAGCCGTTTTTAAACACAAGACAAGCCAAAATTCCACCCAAACCATGTTTAACAATTCCCAGCCAATAAGAAACTTTTCAAACATTAGTTAATCGGTATTTAAGTGACAAAAGTGTAATACGACCCATGGGACTCCAACGAACCATAGTTACATGGACATGACAATTTCGACACGTTTTGTTTAAACACAACAAAAGATCGAGCATGGTGATTGGGATTGCACTACCCAATCCTAAGTCTAATCCAAAAGCAAAGTCTTCTAAAGCAACCCGTAAAGCAACTAGTTCCCATGCTTACCCGAACCACCTCCTTGCGAACCTATAAAAATAATATCAATGAGAGGGTAAGCTAATGCTTAGTGAATGCAACGGTATTATATACATATATATGCATAAAATGAACACAGATTACAAACACAAGTAATAAACGCATATCGCATTCTAAGGATAATTAAGAAAAGCTATACATAACGTACCACCAAGCGGAAACCGCAAGATTAGCTACAACACAACAATATATATACATAGATATATGCGTCTACCCAAAATCCCAAGGTTAACCCCTTAGCCTCAAACTCATGAAGGCCGGTCGAAACCACACACGCCCAGTGAATCTGAAACCATGCGCGATTCACCACCTTCACCTAAACGACAATAAGGTTGGCCAAAACTGCACGTGCCCCAGTGAATCCGAGACTACACACGATTTACTACCCTAAGTCAATAATAATGGGAATGTCCGAAATCACACGCGACATTATGAATCCGAAACCACACGTGATTCACTAGTGAAGCCGAAACTATACGAAAATCACTACCCACTCATCTCAAAAACATCAACGGGGTTGACCTACTTGTCATTGTGAATTCGTAACGCCCGAGATTCACTACTCCACGGGTGGTAACCCAAACGTACAAACGTGCCACAAGGACCCAAAACTGATAGAGTTCATCATCTCATACACATGTAAAGTGAACCCGGACGCCAAGGATCACTCTACCCTACCCGCACCCATCCTATGCATACATACGCATATAATACAATTACACTCACCTTAGCACCTTGATGAATGCAAACCAAATTCGCAACACGTCAATACAAAGTACCTATTCCATTTATCACAAAACAAACAACACAATTAGGGCGCATTACAAACCAACCCAAATTGACTAGTGGGGTTTACTCAAGAACATACAAGTTCAAAACCCTAATTTGAACAATAAACATAAACAATGAAATTCGGAGTTAGAGCTTACCACCACTACCAAAATGTAGCCAAGAACGAGGTGAACAACTTTAACTCTCGAGCTTTGGTGAGAACCGAGCTTCTTCCTCGTAGATTGGAGCTTTCTCACACTAAAATCACCCTTTCTCTCTAGAATATGTTGGGAGTGTTTTGTGTGGGTGAAATGAGGTCCAAGACTGAGTTTGGATCAATTTTAGTGGCTCAAAACCGACCCTCACATGAAAAGACCCAAATGCCCTTCTTAAAATATTAAAATTATGAAACGTCTGCTAGCTATTTTTGCGCGGCGCGCGGCCATGTGCGGGGCACACACTACAACATAAAAAGAAGACAACACAGTTTTTAAAAAATTCAAGGACTGAAACTGTCAGATTCAGATTCTGATGTAAAATCTGAAAATGCATAAGTGTTAGGTTCACTTTTAGTGGCACTTCTGAGAACACTTTCTGGTGACACTTTCTGGTGACACTTTCTGATGTATTGAAATTCAGGGTGTTACAACTCTCCCCCACTTAAACTGGATCGCGTCCTCGCGATCTAAACCTCATCGCGAACAAAGAAGGTACGCCTTCCTCTACTTTTCAAGTTCTTGCATAACCCTGGACCCTTCGATGCCGCCATTGCATCCTAAAAGTCCCACTTCTTCGGAACGTAACATTCTATCCATACAACGATCCTTCCACGATTCCGTGGCACATCCTAATTTATGACATAGAGTATCCTCGCCAATCATCAACTAATTTGGGTCATCCACGCCACTCATAGGGTGGTGGAACTTCCCACACGCTCCCTGACAGCTCTAACCGGTACGCAACTCACAACTGTTCAACATTACCATGTGAGCATTCGCTTTGACCGCCCATTAAGGATGATCTTGTCACTTTTCGCACGTACAAGTCCTCAATACTCTAGAGAACTCATTCTCGAATGCGCTCCACACTAACATATCCCTACACGAGACGGCCAAAATCAACACTCTACGTCCCACGATCCCTCACCAAATGGGACAACTTTCGGTAAAATTGCTCGAACATGCCTACCAAACCGAGGCAACATCGTACCCTCTTGGTACATTCTCCCCTACTTAGGGTTCTAACCCCATACCATCACCGCCAAGATGATAACATCTCGCGGATTTTCAATATTCCACAACACACATGACCGATCTCAACTTTGGTCATACACACTAATCCTCTGTGGACTTACTACAAGGTATTCGAACCTCGACATTCCAATCAGTCAAATCATTAACACCCGCTAAACACTGCGACCAACCACAGTTGTATCTTTGGGTTTCTCATCGGTACCAAGTACAAGGTAACCACACCATCGGAGTGAAGCCTTCCACTAGCAGGTATAAGGAGGCACCTGACACAGTGTTATGCAATTCCCATCACTACCACCGAGTCTCAAGAACTCAACCCTTACGGGGTCTACTCTCGGTGTCACACGTCACCTGACTACTCGAAGTCACGTAAATCTAACGAACCTCAGGGATTAATGCCCACAACTTTCCTAGCGACACCAGCCAGTCACCATCCTCCTAGGCCGCATAACTAGCCTATTTACTTTGCTACTCAACATTAAGGAGATGCTTGGGAACACCGAGACTTACACCCTTTCCAACTTCATCATAACCATTAACACGGTTACTCTAACATCAAATCTAGTCAACAACCATGACTCTACTCGCACACGCATGTGGTCAAGCAAAAGCGCCTCCCAACATGGCACTACCACGCATACACACTAGGATTATGGTCGACAAAGAGTGTACAACACTCACCACATAACTCACACGCAAAAGTGGTTGACGTAGAGTGAACAACACTCACCACACAGACATTAAACCGCAATCGTGGTCAACGAAGAATAAAATCTCACGGGATCACTCACCACACTACATCAAGTGGCCAACGAAGAGGGAATCCTTGCGCCAGGATGTCACTCGCCACCTTACTCACAACGAGCATCAAAACAAAACACTCTGGATAAGACGATCACACGTCACGTACCCTCACATGGTGCTAAAACACCCGGTACTCACCAACCCAATAACACACGCACACAAGGTAACAATACTCGTACAATGACCGCTGGTACTCGCATAATGATCGAATGTGTACATACGCCTTGTAACACTAACCCCTAGGTGGTATCGAACTCGCGAACTTAAACCCACCTAACACGTCCACGCACACATGATAATATGGTATCGAACGCCCGAAATTTAAACCCATATCACATGCCAACACGATGTGGTATCGAACACGCGAACTTTAAACCCACATCGCATCCACGCTCTTTCGGCCTCGATTACTCAACGAGAGTGTAACATTGCGCACTACTACACTATAGTGAATCCTGACGGATAACACTAACTTACACACGCTCTTTTGGCGTCAATTACAACGAGTAGTGTAACATTGCGCCCTGCTACACTATAGTAAATCCTGCCGGATATCACTGACCATACCACCGCGAACAAATAAATCTTATACATATACGCATAATCACTCTACTCACTAGGACACTATCGCATCCAATGTCATACGGGTCTCACTCAAGCGAGTTTAACGACCCTCACACCCCTAAATGCCTAAATAATAAGAGACTAGCACTATAGAGTCAAGGCACAACACACTAAGTATACACTCTACCGAGTGTGATGCTATGCGAGGCGTATATGAAATAATGTATATTTTACTAGGAAATACTATTAAATACGATACAATTTTACACAAGATATTTATTTATTTAACGAATGGATATACTTAAACCTTGCTACAACACTTATAGGCAGTGTACCTAATCGTACAATAGTGTAGTTTTTAGTAAGTCCGGTTCGTTCCACAGGGAAAAATCTTTAACCAATGCTTAACGCTATATTAGTTTTAATTTATAAAAATACAAATATATAAATAAGTAATATTATTATTATAAAAGGGGGTTTTTACCGTTTAATGACCGGTTTGTCGATTTTAAAAAACTTTAGTAGCAGTTAAAACTTAATGTAAAATAATAAAAATAAATATAACTTAATTTAAAGCGTAAAGTAAATAACGATAAGGAAATTGCGATAAATAAAAGTGCGATAAAATAAAATTGCGATAATTAAAAAGTACGATAATTAAAAGTGCAATTAAATACAATGACAAAAAATAAAAGTGCGATAATTAGAAGTGCAATTAAATGTAAAATAAAGGAAATTAAATATGAAATAAAAGAATTATGCTTATTTAAACTTTCGTAATCATGATGTTTGACGTGTTGATTTTAGTTTTATGCCCATTGGTTAATTGTCCTTTGTCCTGGATTATTTAATATGTCCGTCTGGTTTTTGTCCATAACAGTCCATCAGTCATAAATATAAAGTGCGAGTATCCTCATCAAATTATCCTTATACCTGAAGTTAAATATTCTAACTAATTGGGGACTTAAACTGTAACAAGATTTTAATACTTTGTTTAATAATTACACCAGGTTATCGACTGCGTGTAACCCAAGGTTTTAATTCTTTGTTATCAATTATGCTAAGTGTCCTTGTACATAATTTCACCCCTGTTTTAATAATTCCATAGACTATTAATCCATTCCCGTGTCCGGTTAAATGAACGATTATTCGTACATATAAATATCCCGCCCATCGTGTCCGATCGAGTGTATATGGTTATTTATAGTGACGTCCAATTGTAAATCTTTATATTAAAATTAACAAACTATCATTTTGTTAAACAAATATAAAGCCCATTAATAGCCCATAGTCTAATTTCCACAAGTGTCGTTCTTTTGTCCAAACCCCAATTATGGTACAAAGCCCAATTACCCAATTTTAGTAATTAGCCCAACATCATGATTACTTCAGATTAAATAAGCATAATAATAACTTAGCTACGAGACATTAATTTAAAAAGGTTGAACATAACTTAAAATGATTAAAAATAGCGTAGCGTTACACGGACAAAATTTCGACTTACACCCTTACAATATGCGCTAACATACCCTTATTATTAGAAATTAAAATTAAAATTAAAATTAAAATTATAATTGGTGTTATGCGAGGTGTATATGAAATAGCTTATATTTTACTAGGAAAAACTATTAAATACGTTACAATTTTATACAAGATATTTATTATTTTATTTACAGATGGGATATACCTAAACCTTGCTACAACACTATAGGCAGTGTACCTAATCGTAGAGTAGTATAGTTTTTAGTAAGTCCGGTTCGTTTCACAGGGAGCGGGCTTATTGTACACTATATTTTAATTAACTATATTTGTACAAAATATTTATAATTATATATAATAATATATAAAAGGGGGTTTACCGTTTAATGACCGGATTGTCGATTTTAAAACTTTAGTCGCAGTTAAAACCTAATGTAAAATATTAAATAAATAAAAGACTTAATTTAAAGCGTAAAATAAATAATGATAATGAAATTGCAATAAATAAAAGTGCGATGAAATAAAATTGAGATAATTAAAAATGTGATAATTAGAAGTGCAATTAAATATGAAAATAAAGGATTTATGCTTATTTAAACTTCCGTAATCATGATGTTTGACGTATTGATTTTATTTTATTCCCATGGGTTAATTGTTCTTTGTCCTGGATTATTCAATATGTCCGTCTGGTTTTTATCCATAACAGTCCATCAGTCATAAATATAAAGTGCGAGTGTCCTCGTCAAATTATCCTTATACCTGAAGTCAAATATTCCAACTAATTGGGGACTTAAACTGTAACAAGGTCTTAATACTTTGTTTAATAATTACACCAGGATATCGACTGAGTGTAACCCAAGGTTTTAATACTTTGTTATCAATTATGCCAAGTGTCTTTGTACATAATTTCACCCCTGTTTTAATAATTCTAGTGGCTATTAATCCATTCCCATGTCCGGTTAAATGAACTATTATTCGTACATATAAATACCCCGCCCATCGTGTCCGATTTGAGTGTATATGGTTATTTATAGGTACGTCCAATGGTAAATCTTTATATTAAAATTAACAAACTATCATTTAGTTAAACAAATATAAAGCCCATTAATAGCCCATAGTCTAATTTCCACAAGTGTCGTTCTTTTGTTCAAACCCCAATTATGGTACAAAATCCAATTACCCAATTTTAATATTTTTAGCCCAACATCATGATTACTTCGTCTTAAATAAGCATAATAATAACTTAAGTACGAGACATCAATTTAAAAAGGAGAACATAGCTTACATTGATTATTTATCGCGTAGTGTTACACGGACAGAGCTTCGACTTTAAAACCCGTAAAATAACCTTTACATAAACCAAACTAATCTAATATAAAACTACCCTATACTATATATATATATATATATATATATATATATATATATATATATATATATATATATATATATATATATATATATAATACTCCTATAATAATAATAAATATTATATATATATATAATACTCCTATAATAATAATAAATATATATATATATATATATATATATATATATATATATATATATATATATATACGTTTTTTACTCGTCGAATTCGTTGGTTATTTATAGATGTGACCAGGATTTTGTGTAGTGACCCGAACTTTTCCATGTTTATATATATTAATTGAGATTGATATTTACATGATTAAATGTTTCCAACATGTTAAGCAATCAAACTTGTTAAGACTTGATTAATTGAAATATGTTTCATATAGACAATTGACCACCCAAGTTGACCGGTGATTCACGAACGTTAAAACTTGTAAAAACTATATGATGACATATATATGGATATATATATATAGTTAACATGATACTATGATAAGTAAATATATCATTAAGTATATTAACAATGAACTACATATGTAAAAACAAGACTACTAACTTAATGATTTTTAAACGAGACATATATGTAACGATTATCGTTGTAAAGATATTTAATGTGTATATATCATATTAAGAGATATTCATACATGATAATATCATGATAATATAATAATTTAAAATCTCATTTGATATTATAAACATTGGGTTAACAACATTTAACAAGATCGTTAACCTAAAGGTTTCAAAACAACACTTACATGTAACGACTAACGATGACTTAACGACTCAGTTAAAATGTATATACATGTAGTGTTGTAATATGTATTTATACACTTTTGAAAGACTTCAATACACTTATCAAAATACTTCTACTTAACAAAAATTCTTACAATTACATCCTCGTTCAGTTTCATCAACAATTCTACTAGTATGCACCCGTATTCGTACTCGTACAATACACAGCTTTTAGATGTATGTACTATTGGTATATACACTCCAATGATCAGCTCTTAGCAGCCCATGTGAGTCACCTAACACATGTGGGAACCATCATTTGGCCACTAGCATGAAATATCTCATAAAATTACAAAAATATGAGTAATCATTCATGACTTATTTACATGAAAACAAAATTACATATCCTTTATATCTAATCCATACACCAACGACCAAAAACACCTACAAACACTTTCATTCTTCAATTTTCTTCATCTAATTGATCTCTCTCAAGTTCTATCTTCAAGTTCTAAGTGTTCTTCATAAATTCCAAAAGTTCTAGTTTCATAAAATCAAGAATACTTTCAAGTTTGCTAGCTCACTTCCAATCTTGTAAGGTGATCATCCAACCTCAAGAAATCTTTGTTTCTTACAGTAGGTTATCATTCTAATACAAGGTAATAATCATATTCAAACTTTGGTTCAATTTCTATAACTATAACAATCTTATTTCAAGTGATGATCTTACTTGAACTTGTTTTCGTGTCATGATTCTGCTTCAAGAACTTCGAGTCATCCAAGGATCCATTGAAGCTAGATCCATTTTTCTCTTTTCCAGTAGGTTTATCCAAGGAACTTAAGGTAGTAATGATGTTCATAACATCATTCGATTCATACATATAAAGCTATCTTATTCGAAGGTTTAAACTGGTAATCACTAGAACATAGTTTAGTTAATTCTAAACTTGTTCGCAAACAAAAGTTAATCCTTCTAACTTGACTTTTAAAATCAACTAAACACATGTTATATATCTATATGATATGCTAACTTAATGATTTAAAACCTGGAAACACGAAAAACACCGTAAAACCGGATTTACGCCGTCGTAGTAACACCGCGGGCTGTTTTGGGTTAGTTAATTAAAAACTATGATAAACTTTGATTTAAAAGTTGTTATTCTGAGAAAATTATTTTTATTATGAACATGAAACTATATCCAAAAATTATGGTTAAACTCAAAGTGGAAGTATGTTTTCTAAAATGGTCATCTAGACGTCGTTCTTTCGACTGAAATGACTACCTTTACAAAAATGACTTGTAACTTATTTTTCCGACTATAAACCTATACTTTTTCTGTTTAGATTCATAAAATAGAGTTCAATATGAAACCATAGCAATTTGATTCACTCAAAACGGATTTAAAATGAAGAAGTTATGGGTAAAACAAGATTGGATAATTTTTCTCATTTTAGCTACGTGAAAATTGGTAACAAATCTATTCCAACCATAACTTAATCAACTTGTATTATATATTATGTAATCTTGGGATATCATAGACACGTATACAATGTTTCGACCTATCATGTCGACACATCTATATATATTTCGGAACAACCATAGACACTCTATATGTGAATGTTGGAGTTAGCTATACAGGGTTTCGGTTGATTCCAAAATATATATAGTTTGAGTTGTGATCAATACTGAGATACATATACACTGGGTCGTGGATTGATTCAAGATAATATTTATCGATTTATTTATGTACATCTAACTGTGGACAACTAGTTGTAGGTTATTAACGAGGATAGCTGACTTAATAAACTTAAAACATCAAAATATATTAAAAGTGTTGTAAATATATTTTGAACATACTTTGATATACATGTATATATTGTTATAGGTTCGTGAATCAACCAGTGGCCAAGTCTTACTTCCCGACGAAGTAAACATCTGTGAAAGTGAGTTATAGTCCCACTTTTAAAATCTAATATTTTTGGGATGAGAATACATGCAGGTTTTATAAATGATTTACAAAATAGACACAAGTACGAGAAACTACATTCTATGGTTGAATTATCGAAATCGAATATGCCCCTTTTTATTAAGTCTGGTAATCTAAGAATTAGGGAACAGACACCCTAATTGACGCGAATCCTAAAGATAGATCTATTGGGCCTAACAAACCCCATCCAAAGTACCGGATGCTTTAGTACTTCGAAATTTATATCATATCCGAAGTGTGTCCCGGAATGATGGGGATATTCTTATATATGCATCTTGTTAATGTCGGTTACCAGGTGTTCACCATATGAATGATTTTTATCTCTATGTATGGGATGTGTATTGAAATATGAAATCTTGTGGTCTATTATTATGATTTGATATATATAGGTTAAACCTATAACTCACCAACATTTTTGTTGACGTTTTAAGCATGTTTATTCTCAGGTGATTATTAAGAGCTTCCGCTGTCGCATACTTAAATAAGGACGAGATTTGGAGTCCATGCTTCTATGATATTGTGTAAAAACTGCATTCAAGAAACTTATTTTGTTGTAACATATTTGTATTGTAAACCATTATGTAATGGTCGTGTGTAAACAGGATATTTTAGATTATCATTATTTGATAATCTACGTAAAGCTTTTTAAAACCTTTATCTGTGAAATAAAGTTTATGGTTTGTTTTAAAAATGAATGCAGTCTTTGAAAAATGTCTCATATAGAGGTCAAAACCTCGCAACGAAATCAATTAATATGGAACGTTTTTAATCAATAAGAACGGGACATTTCAGTTGGTATCAGAGCGTTGGTCTTAGAGAACCAGAATTTTGCATTAGTGTGTCTTATCGAATTTGTTAGGATGCATTAGTGAGTCTGGACTTCGACCGTGTTTACTTGAAAAATGATTGCTTAACAAATTTTGTTGGAAACTATATATTTTTAACATGTGAATATTATGTGATATATTAATCTCTTAACGCGTTTGATATTATGATGTCTACCTCTAGAACAAGTCCCATTGACTCACCTAATAATAATAAAGAGTCAAATGTAAATTGGAATGATTCGTGGACTGATTCACAAGTTCCCGAAGAGGAACCGGAAGAAGAGTCGGAACCGGAAGAAGAATTGGAACCGGAAGAAGAGTCGGAACCGGATGAAGAAATAGAACCGGTGGGGGAAATAATAAAACGGTTAAGTAAAAGAAAATCCTCAACCAACCGACCAAGGTTAATTATGGTCAATGGTGTTTCCGCCAAGGAAGCAAAATATTGGGAGGATTACCAATTCTCCGATGAATCGGATTCCGACGAGAATTCCGATGATGTTATAGAAATTACCCCAACTGAATTTAAAAAGGAAAAAGAAAATAATAAGGGAAAGGGCATAAAAATAGAGAAATCTAATTCTAACCCCGATGAACTTTATATGTATCGTCAACCCCCGAAGTCCTTAAGTTGTAACAATGACCCGGGAACCTCTAAACCACCAGGTTTTTCTAAACCAATGTGGATCACGACGGCTCGTATTAGGGGAACATCATATATCCCTAGAAACTTGGCAAAACGAACCAAAACCGAAGAAGAAGAAGAAACAAGCGAGTCGGAATAAGATAGTTGTATTCGTGTGGAGTAATATATGTAATATAGTGTGCTTATGCTTTATGATATATGTAAAAATTGCTTGTATTAATAAGTATTTTTTTTTATGAATCTAACTCTTGTCTATTTTACAGTATAAAAACACAAAATGGATAGACAACCCAATATTTTAAGAGACCTACCGGGAGACATGATTGATGAAATCTTGTCTAGAGTCGGTCAGAATTCTTCGGCACAACTATTTAAGGCGAGATCAGTTTGTAAGACATTCGAAGAACATTCCAAGAATGCCTTGGTTTATAAAAGGCTTTCGTTTGAAAGATGGGGGATATCACATTGGGAAATCCATAAGTTACGATGTGTTTACTTTGACACATATATTGCGGGGAACCCAAATGCTATTTTACGCAATGGGTTAAGAAATTATTTTGACTCAATATATCCGAATATTGGACTTCATGATTTAGAAAAAGCGGCTAACATACAACATAAAGAAGCATGTTATGCTTACGGATTAGTAATGTTCGCTTCTCACCAAAGTGAGAACAAGAACATCGGGTTACAACTATTAAACAAAATGTTCCCACAAGTGACGGAGTCGGTAATTGGGGTAAGAAATGAGGTTTTTAGATTGTTACGGGACTGTTGGACATTACGTAACCCTCGTCCCTTTGACGACGTTACAACACGCTGTCTTATCAACGGCCATAACGGTTATGTTCCACAAGACCAAGGATGGGAAGTAATCCTAGTAAAACCAGAATGCATGACTTGTTTCTGGACGTATGAATTACGTGTCTTTATTGCCTTTGCTGAACGACTTGTGTACTAGCTAGAATTATCTTCACAACCATCTTGTATCAAATTTATTGTGTGCTATATTTCATGCTATATGTAAAATAAGCGGTATTGTAAGTTTGTAAAATATTGTGTAAAAGTTTGAACGCGAAATATTATTATAATCAGTTTTTCATATAGAATTGTAGTAGTTGAATTGTATATTAGCTACTAAGTATGAACTTAACGGGTAGGTACTACCCGAATTTAAACTTATAAAACGCTAATATGAAGAAAAAGCTTTTATAAATGAGTTCATATTATGCTACGAAATACTATTAACTACTCTTAATATTCTGTATGATTAACTTGTTCCATTTAACTATTTTGAAGGAAATGGCACCGACTACTCGACACACCGTGAATATGAATGAAGAGGAATTCCGTACTTTTCTAGCTTCAAACATAGCCGCAGTACAGGCTGCGCTACATACCAACAATAACCTTGGATCTAGCAGTACAGGAAATCGTGTAGGATGCACCTACAAAGAATTCACTGCCTGCAAACCTTTGGAATTTGATGAAACCGAAGGACCGATCGGATTGAAACGGTGGACCGAGAAGGTTGAATCGGTGTTTTCCATAAGTAAGTGTACTGAAGAGGACAAAGTGAAGTACGCTACGCATACCTTCACAGGTTCTGCGTTAACATGGTGGAATACCTATCTAGAGCAAGTGGGACAAGACGATGCGTACGCACTACCGTGGTCAGCATTCAAGCACTTGATGAACGAGAAGTACCGTCCCAGAACCGAGGTCAATAAGCTCAAGACATAACTTAGAGGGTTACGAACCCAAGGATTTGATATTACCACGTACGAAAGACGATTCACAGAATTGTGCCTATTGTGTCCGGGAGCATTCGAAGATGAGGAAGAGAAGATCGACGCGTTTGTGAAAGGATTACCGGAAAGAATCCAAGAAGATATAAGTTCACACGAGCCCGCCTCCATACAACAGGCATGTAGAATGGCTCACAAACTAGTGAACCAGATTGAAGAAAGAATTAAAGAACATACTGCTGAAGAGGCCAATGTGAAGCAAGTCAAAAGAAAGTGGGAGGAAAACGGTGATAAGAATCACCAATACAACAACAACAGCAATTATAACAATAATCGCAACAACTATCCTAACAATCGCAACATCAATCGCAACTACAACCAATGGCCCAACAACAACAACAACAACAACAACGACAACAACAATAGCAACCACAACAATCATCTTAACAACAATAATAACCGCAACAACAACAACAATCAGAAGCAGCTATGTCAAAGGTGTGAAAAGTATCACTCGGGGTTCTGCACCAAATTTTGCAACAAGTGTAAAAGAAATGGTCATAGCGCGGCTAAGTGTGATGTCTACGGACCAGGGGTTAACAGAACGAAAGGAACAAATGGTGTCGGAACGAGTAATGGCGGAGCAAGTAGCGTCGGAGCAAGTTATGCCAATGTAGTTTGTTATAAATGTGGAAAACCGGGCCACATTATTAGAAATTGCCCGAACCAGGAGAACACGAATGGACAAGGCCGCGGAAGAGTTTTCAATATTAATGCGGCAGAGGCACAGGAAGACCCGAAGCTTGTTACGGGTATGTTTCTTATTGACAATAAATCTGCTTACGTTTTATTTGATTCGGGTGCGGATAGAAGCTATATGAGTAGAGATTTTTGTGCTAAATTAAGTTGTCCATTGACGCCTTTGGATAGTAAATTTTTACTCGAATTAGCAAATGGTAAATTAATTTCAGCAGATAATATATGTCGGAATCGAGAAATTAAACTGGTTAGCGAAACATTTAAGATTGATTTGATACCAGTAGAGTTAGGGAGTTTTGATGTGATAATTGGTATGGACTGGTTGAAAGAAGTGAAAGCAGAGATCGTTTGTTACAAAAATGCAATTCGCATTATACGAGAAAAAGGAAAACCCTTAATGGTGTACGGAGAAAAGGGCAACACGAAGCTACATCTTATTAGTAATTTGAAGGCACAAAAAACTAATAAGAAAAGGTTGCTATGCTGTTCTAGCACACGTCGAGAAAGTACAAACTGAAGAAAAGAGCATCAATCATGTTCCCATTGCAAAAGAATTTCCCGATGTATTTCTAAAAGAATTACCGGGATTACCCCCACATCGATCCGTTGAATTTCAAATAGATCTTGTACCAGGAGCTGCACCAATAGCTCGTGCTCCTTACAGACTCGCACCCAGCGAGATGAAAGAACTACAAAGCCAATTACAAGAACTTTTAGAGCATGGTTTCATTCGACCAAGCACATCACCGTGGGGAGCTCCTGTTTTGTTTGTCAAGAAGAAAGATGGTACATTCAGGTTGTGTATCGACTACCGAGAGTTGAACAAACTTACCATCAAGAACCGCTACCCACTACCGAGAATCAATGACTTATTTGATTAACTACAAGGCTCGTCTGTTTATTCAAAGATTGACTTACGTTCCGGGTATCATCAAATGCGGGTGAAAGAAGATGATATTCCAAAGACTGCTTTCAAAACACGTTACGGTCATTACGAGTTTATGGTCATGCCATTTGGTTTAACTAATGCACCAGCTGTGTTCATGGACCTTATGAACCGAGTGTGTGGACCATACCTTGACAAGTTTGTCATTGTTTTCATTGATGACATACTTATTTACTCAAAGAATGACCAAGAACACGGTGAACATTTGAGAAAGGTGTTAGAAGTATTGAGGAAGGAAGAATTGTACGCTAAGTTTTCAAAGTGTGCATTTTGGTTGGAAGAAGTTCAATTCCTCGGTCACATAGTGAACAAAGAAGGTATTAAGGTGGATCCGGCAAAGATAGAAACTGTTGAAAAGTGGGAAACCCCGAAAACTCCGAAACACATACGCCAGTTTTTAGGACTAGCTGGTTACTACAGAAGGTTCATCCAAGACTTTTCCAGAATAGCAAAACCCTTGACTGCATTAACGCATAAAGGGAAGAAATTTGAATGGAATGATGAACAAGAGAAAGCGTTTCAGTTATTGAAGAAAAAGCTAACTACGGCACCTATATTGTCATTGCGTGAAGGGAATGATGATTTTGTGATTTATTGCGATGCATCAAAGCAAGGTCTCAGTTGTGTATTAATCCAACGAACGAAGGTGATTGCTTATGCGTCTAGACAATTGAAGATTCACGAACAAAATTATACGACGCATGATTTGGAATTAGGCGCGGTTGTTTTTGCATTAAAGACTTGGAGGCACTACTTATATGGGGTCAAAAGTATTATATATACCGACCACAAAAGTCTTCAACACATATTTAATCAGAAACAACTGAATATGAGGCAGCATAGGTGGATTGAATTATTGAATGATTACGACTTTGAGATTCGTTACCACCCGGGGAAGGCAAATGTGGTAGCTGATGCCTTGAGTAGGAAGGACAGAGAACCCATTCGAGTAAAATCTATGAATATAATGATTCATAATAACATTACTACTCAAATAAAGGAGGCGCAACAAGGAGTTTTAAAAGAGGGAAATTTAAAGGATGAAATACCCAAAGGATCGGAAAAGCATCTTAATATTCGGGAAGATGGAACCCGGTATAGGGCTGAAAGGATTTGGGTACCAAAATTTGGAGATATGAGAGAAATGGTACTTACAGAAGCTCATAAAACCAGATACTCAATACATCCTGGAACGGGGAAGATGTACAAGGATCTCAAGAAACATTTTTGGTGGCCGGGTATGAAAGCCGATGTTGCTAAATACGTAGGAGAATGTTTGACGTGTTCTAAGGTCAAAGCTGAGCATCAGAAACCATCAGGTCTACTTCAACAACCCGAAATCCCGGAATGGAAATGGGAAAACATTACCATGGATTTCATCACTAAATTGCTAAGGACTGCAAGTGGTTTTGATACTATTTGGGTAATAGTTGATCGTCTCACCAAATCAGCACACTTCCTACTAATAAGAGAAGATGACAAGATGGAGAAGTTAGCACGACTGTATTTGAAGGAAGTCGTCTCCAGACATGGAATACCAATCTCTATTATCTATGATAGGGATGGCAGATTTATTTCAAGATTCTGGCAGACATTACAGCAAGCATTAGGAACTCGTCTAGACATGAGTACTTCCTATCATCCACAAACTGATGGGCAGAGCGAAAGGACGATACAAACGCTTGAAGACATGCTACGAGCATGTGTTATTGATTTCGGAAACAGTTGGGATCGACATCTACCGTTAGCAGAATTTTCCTACAACAACAGCTACCATTCAAGCATTGAGATGGCACCGTTTGAAGCACTTTATGGTAGAAAGTGCAGGTCTCCGATTTGTTGGAGTGAAGTGGGGGATAGACAGATTACGGGTCCGGAGATTATACAAGAAACTACCGAGAAGATCATCCAAATTCAACAACGGTTGAAAACCGTCCAAAGTCGACAAAAGAGCTACGCTGACATTAAAAGAAAAGATATAGAATTTGAAATTGGAGAGATGGTCATGCTTAAAGTTGCACCTTGGAAAGGCGTTGTTCGATTTGGTAAACGAGGGAAATAAAATCCAAGGTATATTGGACCATTCAAGATTATTGATCGTGTCGGACCAGTAGCTTACCGACTAGAGTTACCTCAACAACTCGCGGCTGTACATAACACTTTCCACGTCTCGAATTTGAAGAAATGTTTTTCTAAAGAAGATCTCACTATTCCGTTAGATGAAATCCAAATCAACGAAAAACTTCAATTCATCGAAGAACCCGTCGAAATAATGGATCGTAAGGTTAAAAGACTTAAGCAAAACAAGATACCAATTGTTAAGGTTTGATGGAATTCTCGTAGAGGACCCGAGTTCACCTGGGAGCGTGAAGATTAGATGAAGAAGAAATACCCGCATCTATTTCCAGAAGATTCGTCAACACCTTCAACAGCTTAAAATTTCGGGACGAAATTTATTTAACGGGTAGGTACTGTAGTGACCCGAACTTTTCCATGTTTATATATATTAATTGAGATTGATATTTACATGATTAAATGTTTCCAACATGTTAAGCAATCAAACTTGTTAAGACTTGATTAATTAAAATATGTTTCATATAGACAATTGACCACCCAAGTTGACCGGTGATTCACGAACGTTAAAACTTGTAAAAACTATATGATGACATATATATGGATATATATATATATATATATAGTTAACATGATACTATGATAAGTAAATATATCATTAAGTATATTAACAATGAACTACATATGTAAAAACAAGACTACTAACTTAATGATTTTTAAACGAGACATATATGTAACGATTATCGTTGTAAAGACATTTAATGTGTATATATCATATTAAGAGATATTCATACATGATAATATCATGATAATATAATAATTTAAAATCTCATTTGATATTATAAACATTGGGTTAACAACATTTAACAAGATCGTTAACCTAAAGGTTTCAAAACAACACTTACATGTAACGACTAACGATGACTTAACGACTCAGTTAAAATGTATATACATGTAGTGTTTTAATATGTATTTATACACTTTTGAAAGACTTCAATACACTTATCAAAATACTTCTACTTAACAAAAATGCTTACAATTACATCCTCGTTCAGTTTCATCAACAATTCTACTCGTATGTACCCGTATTCGTACTCGAACAAT
Source organism: Rutidosis leptorrhynchoides (assembly GCF_046630445.1). NCBI lineage: Eukaryota > Viridiplantae > Streptophyta > Magnoliopsida > Asterales > Asteraceae > Rutidosis > Rutidosis leptorrhynchoides. The sequence continues at coordinate 210,006,557 of NC_092338.1, read as the reverse complement.
ACACAGCTTTTAGATGTATGTACTATTGGTATATACACTCCAATGATCAGCTCTTAGCAGCCCATGTGATTCACCTAACACATGTGGGAACCATCATTTGGCCACTAGCATGAAATATCTCATAAAATTACAAAAATATGAGTAATCATTCATGACTTATTTACATGAAAACAAAATTACATATCCTTTATATCTAATCCATACACCAACGACCAAAAACACCTACAAACACTTTCATTCTTCAATTTTCTTCATCTAATTGATCTCTCTCAAGTTCTATCTTCAAGTTCTAAGTGTTCTTCATAAATTCCAAAAGTTCTAGTTTCATAAAATCAAGAATACTTTCAAGTTTGCTAGCTCACTTCCAATCTTGTAAGGTGATCATCCAACCTCAAGAAATCTTTGTTTCTTACAGTAGGTTATCATTCTAATACAAGGTAATAATCATATTCAAACTTTGGTTCAATTTCTATAACTATAACAATCTTATTTCAAGTGATGATCTTACTTGAACTTGTTTTCGTGTCATGATTCTGCTTCAAGAACTTCGAGTCATCCAAGGATCCATTGAAGCTAGATCCATTTTTCTCTTTTCCAGTAGGTTTATCCAAGGAACTTAAGGTAGTAATGATGTTCATAACATCATTCGATTCATACATATAAAGCTATCTTATTCGAAGGTTTAAACTGGTAATCACTAGAACATAGTTTAGTTAATTCTAAACTTGTTCGCAAACAAAAGTTAATCCTTCTAACTTGACTTTTAAAATCAACTAAACACATGTTCTATATCTATATGATATGCTAACTTAATGATTTAAAACCTGGAAACACGAAAAATACCGTAAAACCGGATTTACGCCGTCGTAGTAACACCGCGGGCTGTTTTGGGTTAGTTAATTAAAAACTATGATAAACTTTGATTTAAAAGTTGTTATTCTGAGAAAATGATTTTTATTATGAACATGAAACTATATCCAAAAATTATGGTTAAACTCAAAGTGGAAGTATGTTTTCTAAAATGGTCATCTAGACGTCGTTCTTTCGACTGAAATGACTACCTTTACAAAAATGACTTGTAACTTATTTTTCCGACTATAAACCTATACTTTTTCTGTTTAGATTCATAAAATAGAGTTCAATATGAAACCATAGCAATTTGATTCACTCAAAACGGATTTAAAATGAAGAAGTTATGGGTAAAACAATATTGGATAATTTTTCTCATTTTAGCTACGTGAAAATTGGTAACAAATCTATTCCAACCATAACTTAATCAACTTGTATTATATATTATGTAATCTTGAGATACCATAGACACGTATACAATGTTTCGACCTATCATATCGACACATCTATATATATTTCGGAACAACCATAGACACTCTATATGTGAATGTTGGAGTTAGCTATACAGGGTTGAGGTTGATTCCAAAATATATATAGTTTGAGTTGTGATCAATACTGAGATACGTATACACTGGGTCGTGGATTGATTCAAGATAATATTTATCGATTTATTTATGTACATCTAACTGTGGACAACTAGTTGTAGGTTATTAACGAGGACAGCTGACTTAATAAACTTAAAACATCAAAATATATTAAAAGTGTTGTAAATATATTTTGAACATACTTTGATATACATGTATATATTGTTATAGGTTCGTGAATCAACCAGTGGCCAAGTCTTACTTCCCGACGAAGTAAAAATCTGTGAAAGTGAGTTATAGTCCCACTTTTAAAATCTAATATTTTTGGGATGAGAATACATGCAGGTTTAATAAATGATTTACAAAATAGACACAAGTACGTGAAACTACATTCTATGGTTGAATTATCGAAATCGAATATGCCCCTTTTTATTAAGTCTGGTAATCTAAGAATTAGGGAACAGACACCCTAATTGACGCGAATCCTAAAGATAGATCTATTGGGCCTAACAAACCCCATCCAAAGTACCGGATGCTTTAGTACTTCGAAATTTATATCATATCCGAAGGGTGTCCCGGAATGATGGGGATATTCTTATATATGCATCTTGTTAATGTCTGTTACCAGGTGTTCACCATATGAATGATTTTTATCTCTATGTATGGGATGTGTATTGAAATATGAAATCTTGTGGTCTATTATTATGATTTAATATATATAGGTTAAACCTATAACTCACCAACATTTTTGTTGACGTTTTAAGCATGTTTATTCTCAGGTGATTATTAAGAGCTTCCGCTGTCGCATACTTAAATAAGGACGAGATTTGGAGTCCATGCTTGTATGATATTGTGTAAAAACTGCATTCAAGAAACTTATTTTGTTGTAACATATTTGTATTGTAAACCATTATGTAATGGTCGTGTGTAAACAGGATATTTTAGATTATCATTATTTGATAATCTACGTAAAGCTTTTTAAAACCTTTATCTATGAAATAAAGGTTATGGTTTGTTTTAAAAATGAATGCAGTCTTTGAAAAATGTCTCATATAGAGGTCAAAACCTCGCAACGAAATCAATTAATATGGAACGTTTTTAATCAATAAGAACGGGACATTTCATTTTGGCCCAATGCGATCGCATGGCTTTTTGCCTTCCAGGCCATGCGATCGCATGGCCAGCTGGATCCAGCCACATTTGCTTGTTTTCTTCTTTATCGACATAATATATAAATATATATAATATATATATATATAATTTATATAAATATATATATATTATATTATATTCTTGTACATAGTAGACTCATAATTTTTGGTCCGTTGCGTCGCGCGTTGATAGTTGGCTCGGGTACCGGTTCCGGATTTTCGAACGTCCTTTCGTATAATTTAATATCTTGTACTTTGCATTTCGCGATTTGTAACTTTGCACAAAAATTATTTTCCTTAACTTCCAAAATCCGTGCGAGTCTTTTACTCACTTTTTAGTGGCACTTTTGATTGCACTATGGCTTTAGTGGCACTTTTCCAGCTTTAGTGGCACTTTTTCTCCAATTCTTTAATCTTCATGCTTTTCGTTTCGTAACTTGTACTCTTGTCAATTTTAGACGTTTCTCATCATTAAATTGAACCACTTGGATTGTATCTTGTACATTTGAGTTTTTTGGACATTTGCTTCTTCAATTCTTCATTTTCGCCTTTTGACTTCGCACTTATTTAATATAAACGATTACAACTTAAAATAGGACAATTACAACTAAATAATTTACATATTGGGAGGATATTGCTACTAAATATATGTTCATTTGGAGCACTATCAAATATTCCCACACTTGAACGTTGCTTGTCCTCAAGCAATACAGAAGTTGAAATTAAATCATACGAATCACTTCTTTATTCTTCACACTTTATACATTAGTGATTTTGATACGGCGGTATAAACAATGATAGTAACGATGTAGTTTACAGTCCCACATGACTATAAAAATTTAGATCCTTAAGGAAATTGGATCTTTATGAAAACGTTTGATCTTTTGAAAATTCATTCTAGCTTTTACCCTAGATAAGTTTTCCGGAATAACCCTTCACCGGTGTTTGCAAAATATTTTTGTGGGTTTTGTGGGTTTAATATTTTAAAATTTTAGCTCAAAACTTACGGTTTTGTGTCACCCACTTGCTAACCTTGTATTAGGAAAGCAACACATCCAGTATACTTGCTCCGTATATTACCTTTCTGCAAACTACCGTCCGATTGTAAAGGAAAGCGTTGAACAAGCAACTGTTAAGGAAATGTCTAATGACATGCATTTGTTCATGGTCTAAAACGTGTCGGATGCAATTACTATCCTTTGTAGGAGCAATAGTAAAGATCATCCTATGATTTTTTAGTCTGGCATAAGGTCCTGTCTCCGACCATGCTATGCAACCACCGTTCATACGGTTGACACCCGATTTGGTTCAGGTGACCTAATGAATTCCAGGTGAATTCCTAGGATTTTACGTTCAATGGTAATGAACGCATTGAAAATAAGTTTTCAGAAAACAAATCGGTTTGTAATTTTGATCAAAATATTTTCTCGTTCAAGCTCGAGTTTAGATATCATCGAATTCTGTGAGTTTGTAATTCTCAATCTTTAAGGTCAATCTCAAGGATTGAGTAATATTAGTCTTAGAAGCTGATTTTTAATCTTTAAGGAGATTATCCTTTCTGGGGATCTGATTCATTAGTCTTATCAAGCTAATTTGCACTGCGCCCTCCCCATTTTACGAGACAGATCCTCTCATGGTTAGGATAAGTCTGACCACTTGGCGACCCTGTTTGATGCTGAGGTCCGTGGATTTCCTGCTGATTTTAGAGATGACTTTTCTAGATTTTTCGTCAACCTACAGCTGGTCTGGATGACAACTTCTTGACTAAATCAAGAAGCGCGTGTCTTTTTCGGAAGACTTTACTTCCATTGTAGATCCATCTTTTCTTTTATCTTTATTATAATATTGTGGGTAAAACAGTCAATTATTCCAAAACAAAAGCACCTGCAATAACTTTACAGAAACATGTGATAGATAATTTTTTTTAATTGAATAACTTGGTACATTCTCCCCACACTTAGTTTCTTTCTGTGCCTTTTTATTCTCCTTTATTCCATTTAAAATGAATTCAAGTGTTTTAGGGTGTTTCTCAATTTTATGTCCTTTCCGAGGTAACGATAATTTCGGTATTAACACCTAGTTTTTATCGTTCATAAATATGTATAAACATGATTTTGAATTCATTTAGTTGAAAATTTTTCAAAATTTCACAAAATTTGGCAATTAAACCAAGTGTAAACCTGAGAGAATTTATAACCCTTCCCCACACTTAAGATCATGCAATGCCCTCATTTGCATGAAATCAGGTTCTAATTATAAATTCATGAGGGTGATTAGTGCAAAAAAGTAGTTAAAGATACCCAGTTTTGTAATTACAAAGCTCGTCGAATGATAGATGGCGTACCTCATCGTTCATTCCTTCTTGTTTTATCACACATATTTTTCTTCAAAAACGGTTGCTTTTCTGAACTGTTTGCTAATCTTTCAAAATGCGTCTTTTAGCCTAATTTATTATCCATGTTTATTAACGAGTCATGCACTAACCCGAACCCCAAATTTAACGTTAAGTGGGGTTAAACTTCCCCACACTTAGCTGACGACATGTGAAGTCAGTAGAATAAGTTCCACGAATTAGAATAGTGAGCCAGTTATTTACATCTCGGGTGGTGTAAAATATATCAATGGGTTTAAAGTTTAGAACCACCCGATCGTCACTACTTAATTCTTTTTTAAGTGTAGCTTTTAGTAAATGGATATGTATCTTTTCTGGTTCTTGGTCAAATGGATCAATATACACCGACATACTTATTTCTATAGGGTGGACAATTCCTAAAATTTCTTTCCGTTCATTCTCGGGATCAAAGGTTTCACCTCTATTACCCAATTGGGTGAAATCCGAGGTGTCATTATCTATTACAGCTCTTAGTTCATCTTCGGTAGATGACTCGTCTATTGAGAATATTGGGTTGGAAGGTTGTGGAATGGTGAATTTCGGGATCGAAGTAGATTCTTTTTCATTAACGGTACTTATCGGTCCCACCACTTTGGTCTCGGGGGTAAAATTTTCAACGTTATCGTTTTCCCAAGAGTACCAATTTTTCACCCTTACTTCTTCTTCATTTATTGATTGATTGATGATTTCGTTGGTAGAGGCTAATGTGTCGATATGTTGTGAAATTGGTAAAGCTGAATAAAAAGTATCATCGGGATAATTGGTGATTTCGGAGCTCTCGAATTCATCAAAATTCGATGATATGAGATTTTCTTACACAATACTCCTCAGATCAACAGGTGTGTAATCTGATAGAGTTTCAGCTTGCCGATTTACAAACTCTCTCATTTGTTCATTTTGAGCATCGAGTTCTTCGAGTTTGATTTTCATATAATCTAAAGAATTTTCAGGCACATAATTTTCCTCGTCTTCTGGTTGTTGAGTTTGGATATATTCTTGGGAATAATCCCAATTTGAATTGTATTCTTCATAATCATTCCATTCAGGTTCCATGGGTGCATAATTTTCCATAGGAACGTAATAATAACATTCCCATGTTAAGTGATAATCTCCACAGATTTCACAACCAGTTATTGTTTCGTCATTCGTGATCCAAGATTGACCGAACGAATTGTCATCAACACTCGGTTGAGAGTATTGATTTCGTATGTCGTAAAGAGTTTCCAAAATATCTTCGAGACTTTTCATAATGCGCTTATTACCAAATTTTAATTATCCTATTAGTTATAAATATAAAAATTATATAAGTTATCAAATTAATAGACTTTTCTGCTTTTGCCCACGTTTCGAATAGCCAATAGATGCAGCAAGGAGCCAGAACCCTTTAAATCGGAAGCTCACAACTCAGCCACTAATAAATCCAACTATTACTACGAACCAGAAAATTTGGATGTCTATCAATTTAACCGCTTAAAATAATTTTTCGTTTTGAATTATTAGAGAAGAAATAGAGAAAATTCTAAGTTCTAAAAACTAGAATGGCGAGAAATAAGAAAGAAAAAGAGCGTGTCAAAAAATGTTGACAAATAAAAATAAGAAAATAGCGCGTCGTAACTTAAAAGTCTAAAAATTAAATATAAAAAGTTACGCCTAAAGGTATTAAAGCTTAAAGGAATTCTATATCCAAAACGGCAATAACTTAACTAGGCACTAAGATCTAAAAACGGCGTCGCAAAATTCTAAAGCATCTAAATCTTAGTCTAAAGAAAAAGCACTTAAGGGATTTTACGGAAATATCTAAAAATCTTGAAGTAAAAATAACTACGGCAAAAACTAAGTTTAAAACTAAGTACGAGCGATAAAATACAAATATTACGCTAAAACAAATAAAAAGATACAAAATATAAAAATAATCTTAAAGTTGTAAAAAGTACAATTTTTATAAAAATATTATTTTTATATTATTATTTTTATAAAAGTATTAATTTTATAATTTATAAAACTAATTAAACTTAAAAATAAAAATTAAATAACTAAAACTAAAGTAATTAATATTAATTAACTAATAAACCCTAATTAGGGTTTTAATAATAATAATTATAAATCTACTCCGTAATTAATGCAGTTGCAGAGTCAAACCTGGCGTGTCAGTTGGCTTCATGCGATCGCATGGTTTTACGGCACCCGGCTCATGCGATCGCATGGGTCTGGGTTCCAGGTTTTTTTTTTTTTTTAAATTTTATATTGTTTTTCTTAAACCGAAATATAAATATATGTATACAAATATATATTAAAAATATATCGTTTCGCCGAGTCCCCGGCAGCGGCGCCAAAAACTTGGTGTTATGGGAGGTGTATATGAAATAGCTTATATTTTACTAGGAAAAACTATTAAATACGTTACAATTTTATACAAGATATTTATTATTTTATTTACAGATGGGATATACCTAAACCTTGCTACAACACTATAGGCAGTGTACCTTGTTGTAGCAAGGTTTAGGTATATCCCATCTGTAAATAAAATAATAAATATCTTGTATAAAATTGTAACGTATTTAATAGTTTTTCCTAGTAAAATATAAGCTATTTCATATACACCTCCCATAACACCAAGTTTTTGGCGCCGCTGCCGGGGACTCGGCGAAATGATATATTTTTAATATATATTTGTATACATATATTTATATTTCGGTTTAAGAAAAACAATAAAAATTTAAAAAAAAAAAATCCTGGAACCCAGACCCATGCGATCGCATGAGCCGGGTGCCGTAAAACCATGTGATCGCATGAAGCCAACTGACACGCCAGGTTTGACTCTGCAACTGCATTAATTACGGAGTAGATTTATAATTATTATTATTAAAACCCTAATTAGGGTTTATTAGTTAATTAATATTAATTACTTTAGTTTTAGTTATTTAATTTGTATTTTTAAGTTTAATTAGTTATATATATATATATATATATATATATATATATATATATATATATATATATATATATATATATATATATATATATATATATATATGTTTTTTACTCGTCGAATTCGTTGGTTATTTATAAATGTGGCCAGGATTTTGGCCCCATGTGATCGCATGGCTTTTTGCCTTCCAGGCCATGCGATCGCTTGGCCAGCTGGATCCAGCCACATTTGCTTGTTTTCTTCTTTGTCGACATAATATATAAATATATAATATATATATATATAATTTATATAATTATATGTATATTATATTATATTCTTGTACATAGTAGACTCATAATTTTTGGTCCGTTGCGTCGCGCGTTGATAGTTGGCTCGGGTACCGGTTCCGAATTTTCGAACGTCCTTTCGTATAATTTAATATCTTGTACTTTGCATTTCTCGATTTGTAACTTTGCACAAAAATTATTTTCCTTAACTTCCAAAATCCGTGCGAGTCTTTTACTCAATTTTTATTGGCACTTTTGAGTGTACTATGGCTTTAGTGGCACTTTTCCAGCTTTAGTGGCACTTTTTCTCCAATTCTTTAATCTTCATGCTTTTCGTTTCGTAACTTGTACTCTTGTCAATTTTAGACGTTTCTCATCATTAAATTGAACCACTTGGATTGTATCTTGTACATTTGAGCTTTTTGGACATTTGCGTCTTCAATTCTTCGTTTTCGCCTTTTGTCTTCACACTTATTTAATATAAACGATTACAACTTAAAATAGGACAATTACAACTAAATAATTTACATATTGGGAGGATATTGCTACTAAATATATGTTCATTTGGAGCACTATCAATAATATATATATATATATATATATATATATATATATATATATATATATATATATATATATATATATATATATATATAATACGTTTGATAGAGAGAAAGAAAGGATATTTGATGTTCACCAGAATGCGAATTTTTATAGGCATGTGGGCTGGAAAAGGAGCTCATACGATCGCATGAGCTTTGCCCTTCAGGCTCATGCGATCGCATGGCCAGCTGGGGAGACTCAAAAGTCTACAAAAACGTGGGCTGCTTATTTATTTATTATATAATATAATATATATAATTAAATTTAATTATATATATTATATTATATTCTTGTACTCCGTTGACTTGTAATTTTTAATCCGTTGCGTCGAGCGTTGAGAGTTGACTCTGGTCCCGATTCCGGATTTTTGAACGTCCTTGCGTATAATTTAATATCTTGTACTTTGCGTTTTGAATCTTGTACTCTTGTAATTTTGAGACGTTTCTTATCAATAATTGGAACCTCTTTGATTGTATTTTGTATTTTTGAGCTTTTTGGTCGTTTGCGTCTTCAATTCGTCGAATCTGTCTTTTGTCTTTACCTTTTATTATTTAAACGAATATCACTTGTAAATAGAACAATTGCAACTAATAGCTTGTTTTTCTTGAGGAATAATGCTATGAAATATATGTTTATTTTTAGCATTATCAAATATTCCCACACTTGAGCGTTGCTTGTCCTCAAGCAATATAGTCTTGAAATACTAGAATCACTTCTTTATTCTTCACACTTTGTACATCAGTGATTTCTTTACGGCAGTATAAACAATGGTAGTAATGATGTGGTTTACAGTCCCACATAACTATAAAAATTTAGATCCTTTAAGGAAATTGGATCTTTATGAAAAAATTTGATCTTTTTGAAAATTCAATCTAGTTTTTACTCTAGATAAGTTTTCCGGAATAACCCTTCACCTGTGTTTGAAAATTGTTTTTGTGGGTTTAGTGGGTTTCAGATTTGAAAATTTTAGCTCAAAACTTGCGATTTTGTGTCACCCACTTGCTAACCTTGTATTGGGAAAGCAACACGTCCAGTATACTTGCTCCGTATATTACCTTTCGGTAAACTACCATCCAGATGTAAAGGAAAGCGTTGAACAAGCAACTGTTAAGGCAATGTCCCCTGACATGCTTTTGTTCATGGTCTAAAACGTGTCGGATGCTATTACTATCCTTTGTAGGAGCAATAGTAAAGATCATCCTATAATTTTTCTGGTCTGGCACAAGGTCCTGTCTTCGACCATGCTATGCAACCACCGTTCTTACGGTTAACATCCGATTTGGTTCAGGTGACCTAATGAATTCCAGGTGAATTCCTAGGATTTTACGTTCAATGGTAATGAACGCATTGAAAATAGGTTTTTAGAAAACAAATAGGTTTGAAATTTTGATCAAAATATTTTCTCGTTCAAGCTCGAGTTTAGATATCATTGAATTCCATGAGTTTGTAATTCTCAATCTTTAAGGTCAATCTCTAGGATTGAGTAATATCAGTCTTAAAAGCTGATTTTTGATCTTTAAGGAGATTAACCTTTCTGGGGATCTGATTCATTAGTCTTATCAAGCTAATTTTCATGGTGCCCCCCATTGTACGAGACAGATCCTCTCATGGTTAGGATAAGTCTGACCACTTGGCGACCCTGTTTGATGCTGAGGTCCGTAGATTTCCTGCTGATTTTAGAGATGACTTTTCTAGATTTTTCATCAACCTACAGCTGGTCTGGACGACAACTTCATGACCTAAATCAAGAAGCGCATTTCTTTTTCGGAAGACTTTACTTCCTTTTAATGATGGAATTGATTCATCGTGTAGATCCATCTTTCTTACAGTAAATCGGGTAAAACTGTTTAGTTTAGTTCAAAGCAAAAGTATCTTCAATTATTTGTTACAAAAATATGTGACCTATGTTTAAAATAACTTGATAAATTTTCCCACACTTGGCTTTTATTTTCTTTTATTTGCCTTTTTATTGTCCTCTATTCCATTTTAAATGAATTCTAACATTTTGGTTTGTTTCTCAATTTATGTCCTTTCCGAGGTAACAATAATTTCGGTGTTAACACCTAGTTTTATCGTTCATAAATATGTATAAACATGCTTTTGAGTTCATTTAATTGAAAATTTTGAAAAATTTTACTAGAATTGGGTAGTCAGTATATAAGACTAGGGTTGTTCTTTATTATCAGAGAGCACTAGATTCTAATACAACTACTGCGTTACTAGTATTTTTAATGGTAACCAAGTGTATAAGTTAAAAATTTTAAAAATCCGAAAGAATTTAACCCCTTCCCACACTTAAGATCTTGCAATGCCCTCATTTGCAAGAAATCAGTAACAATTTAAATTATTGAGGGTGATTAGCGTAGAAAAATGATTAAATTTTACCAAAGTTTCCAAACATATTGGCGTTTGTTTGCTGAATGATAAATGGTGCATATCATTTTTTCATTCCGTCTTGTTGTTACATCACATTTGTTTTTCGTTTTGTCGTCAAAATTACTAGCTTTTGCTGAACTTAATGTCAGTCTTTGAAAATGCGCTGTTTTACCCTGTTTTGTACAATCGACAATATATATACATACAAATATAAACATGCATGGCAATTTGAAATGGGACTTAAAATCCCACTTTCAAATCCTAAATGTAAAATATTAGTACATAATAATAATAAAAATGATAAAAATTACACAAATATATCCAATAACATAAGTTTAAACATGAATAATTAAAAAGATAAAAAAAATAAAAATCATAAAAATAATCAAATGGAACCAAATCAGTCTGGATAGGGGTTCCAGTTCATCTCATCAGGTGGGTTCCATTGTTGGTTTTAGGTGTCCTGATAGGCTTGGTTATAGTCATACCGGTTAAAGGGTGGTCAGATCTCGGGGCTGTGTGGCGAAAAATAAGCAGGTCGAGTAGGTACATAGTTATTTGGTACCTGATATGATAGATGGCTCATGATTTGGTGCTGATGAACTAACCTGCTATCGTGTTGGCATCGCCTATAATCCTCGTATACTCGCTCGGAGTTCCATTGTTCGTACATACTATTTCTGGCCACGCTCGTCATTGCTTCCTCATCTATACGAACGTGGACGTCAAGAATAGCATCTCGAAAGACATCCCTAATGTCTTCCACTTCCTCTATTTCCTCGTCTGAGCCTCTCTCTACCTGAGGATGAGGGCCCTCATAGGGTACTGCCTGGTTGCGTCTACTTTTCAATACCTTAGCACCCACATAAACTTTCAATCCTAAAGGCTCAACCTGTTCTCTACAAAGCTATAATGGACCCCCTTGGTTCCTATCAACACCTAAATACTCTCCGATGAGAGTAACAAAAATACCTCCTCCTATTATACTCCTGTCCAGCATTTCTTCTACGATTTTAGATAAATAAAAACCAACCAGTAAGGGATATTGACAAAGCTTCTAGGATCCCGAATACACTTTAGGTAGAATAAATCATGTAAGGTAATTTTTTCCTTATTGTGACCTCTCTGTGTAATCGAGTTAGCCAAAAATCTATGAATGATACGAAGCTCGGCTCTATCAATATGTGTATAGGAGTGTCCTCCCGCTCGTGTAAAAACATCAAAATGTGACATACGCCTCCAAATGGCGTCAGCGTCAAAGTTGCTATCTACCCTTTCACCATAATGAATCAAATTTGTACAATCGGGTAGTAGCAACTCTCCAGGAGTATATATCTGTAAAGCCCTGGCCATGTCCAGCATGGACATTCTGTACATCCTACCGCCAAGGATAAACCTAAGAAATCTTCTATCATCTATTCTAACTATATTTGTATCAAGTGATACAGTACTCATCAACTCAACACACCATTCCTTATATACAGGCCTATGAATGGTGAAAAGACGTTCCCAATCTGTAAAAGAAGAGTTCCCGTACCTCTGAATCAGTAGCAGTCTGACTCTATTAGCTAGCTGAACTCTCTCCAAAGGATCCCAATCGATTACCCTTGGCACCTCTACGTTTTTTGTTACCAATTTGAATTTGTTCCTTTGATATGTCTCGTAATCTCTCCATCTTCTATCAAATCTCAGATTAGGATGCAAAGTGTGCTTAGGAATTGTTGGGAATTCTACTGGCGGCCTCATCGGGAATACTATGAATTCATTAACAAACTGTACCGGATCATAATAAGGTACGTGTTGATCAGGCTGTTGTTGTGGTTCCTGTTGTGGTTCTTGTTCGGGTTCTGGCTCGTGTTGCATTTCTGGTTCTGGTTCTGGTACTGGAGCAGGTCGTCTAGATGATGATGCTCCTGAACCTCCAGTATCGGCTTTCTGCAAAACACATTAAACACAAAATTTATGCATCTAAATATTCATTAGTGTTAGCAAAATAACAACTTAAAATAATCATAATAACATGTTAAATCAAAATTTAACTTATACACATTTTCACAATTTTTACAATTCTATACTTTTTCAAATAAGCACATATGGAAATGTAGACAAAGTTCATAAGCATTTAACTCAAATAACATGTCAAAATAGTCATTACTAACAATTAAACAAGTCTCAAATGGCAATTATATCAAATTAATCAAGTTCATGAATTTTCGCCTAAAAAGTCCACTTTAATCTTTAAAAATCATGTTTAGGATTAATGTTTGGATCATTTAACTACCTAAATATGTTACATTACTCAATTAAGCAATAATTCATGACAAAAATCGGCCATAACCTGTTTATATCAAAAAGCCCCAAATTGCTCAAGAACACAAACCCTAGATTTCTAAAAATTTTGAAGTTTTTGGCTTCAAATCATGTTAAATAGCATCAATCTAGGTTATACATGCATAAAATACTATCAATTTATCACTAATTACAATAGAAATTAACAAAATTGCATTATGTAAAATATTGGTAATTATCACAAAAACTAGAAATTTATAGAGTTTAGGGGTGTAATTTTTACCTTTTTGCTGAAGAATGAGAATCTGAGCATGATTAGAGCAAGAAAAATGACGAATTACGGTGGAAAAATGATGAAATTTGGTGAGATTTTGAGAGAATTTTGGGTATGTATGTGTGTTTTTGTGGAGAAGACAGACCTGCTGCCTTTTTGAACCTGGCCTGATTTTTTCCTCCATGCGATCGCATGGAGGTATAGTGAGAATCCCATGCGATCGCATGGGTGTCCGGCTACAGTACTTTCAGTTTTTTTTTTTAAATTAAAATAATAAAACCTTATACTTAATAAAACATAAAATTAATAAAATTTTAAAAATTTGTTTCTTTTTAGGATGAGGGCTTTTCGGATCGTTGTCCTAGTCCGTCCCTAGACAAAATTTTAAAATTTATCAATTTAAAGCGCAGTTTTAAAAGTAAAGATTTTTGTATTTTTTAATATTTTTGGCATACTTTAATTCAATATGATTAAAAATAATGATAATAAAAGTTCTCGTCCCTCCCTTGGGTAAAGCAATTTCGGTTCAATGACATAGTCTTCAACTCACGACGAATTTTAAAAATCATATTTTTAACTTAACAAAATAAAGTAAATTTTTGTTTTTTTAAAATTCACACCAAACTTAAATTTAAAATGCATAAAATTAAAAATTCATATTTTAAAATTTCACACCAAACTTAAATTATATTTTTGTTTTTATACATACAAACTTATATTAAAAAAATTAATTTTTAAAATATTTACAAATTTAAATATATTGATTTAAAAAGTTTACAATATCAATTTAAGATTTATATATTAATTTTAAAAACATGGTAAAAATAAAATTAAAAATCTTTTTGGCTTTTATTCCACTTTAATCAATCAAATATTATCAAAAATATACGCCCCTCTTTTCGGTAAAGTAATTTCAGTTCCATGACCTAATTTAACTCATGACGAATTTTTGAAATATTTTGGGTTGATTGATTAAAGATATTTATACCTTAAGAATAAACGTTAAATTTCGCAGTGATGTAATAAATTTTTGGATGATATCAATAATTTCGGTCGCAAGACCTAATTTCATCGAATACCAATTTAATACTTTATAGCGAACAAATTAGCGTTTATTATCAAAAGGTTAAAAATAAAAACAAAAATAAAAATGAAAACTGTACATACTTACCTGTGAGATAGATTTCTTAGTGATATGCTCTAGCCCACTCATAAGATAGTCGGACTAATTGGTTTTCCATAGCTACATAGGCGTAACCTCGAGCATTTAATGTTTTTTCTTCTAAACATATGAACGGTCCATCTCTGCATAAAGTAACACATTCGGTGTTTGAATAAGTTTGATTATTTGAAAATTTACCTTCGTGTGACCATTTTCCGCATTTGTGACATTTTTCAAGGTGTCGTGCTCTTCTTTTCGCTGCGGATTTTGATTTTCCTTTACCAAATATTAACTTATTATCTTTGCATCTGGATTCTTTTGTTACTCCGTCCAATATTTCTCTGATTACTGATACCAGTTCACTCGGTAGTGTGTCATTATTACGTTTAGTGATCAAAGCGTGTAGCATTAGACCATGGTTTAGTTCACAGGAAATCTTCATTTCGTAAAAACCTAAAAAAATAAAAATTCAGAATGGGGGGAGAAGACTAGTTCTTTAGGGTCTGCTAGGGAAAGACCATTCGGGTTCCATTTTCGAGAACTACACGAAAACAAAAAATGTAACTCTAACAGAAATACATATTATCCTTTAAAGACTTGATTTTCCCCACACTTAGTTAGCTGTGGTGTCGAAATTGTGATTAACTTCGTTGTCAACTTCTATCGGACTATCTATGTAATGTTTAACTCTGTGACCATTAACCTTAAATTCAATCCCATTTGAATTTATTAATTCTACTGTTCCGTATGGGAAAACTCTTTTGACTATGAATGGTCCAGACCATCTTGATTTCAATTTTCCAGGAAATAGCTTGAATCGTGAATTAAAAAGAAGAACTCTATCTCCTTCTTTAAATTCTTTTGAACTTCTGATTCTTTTATCATGCCATTTCTTCGTTCTTTCCTTATAGATTAACGAATTTTCGTATGCTTGTTGTCTTAATTCTTCTAATTCGTTTAGTTGACTTAACCGTAGACGTCCAGCTTCATGTAAATCAAGATTACATGTCTTCAAAGCCCAAAAATGCTTTGTGTTCAATTTCTACTTGAAGATGACATGCTTTTCCATAAACGAGTCTAAAAGGTGTGGTTCCAATTGGAGTTTTGTAGGCTGTTCTAAAAGCCCAGAGTGCATCCTCCAATTTAATTGACCATTTCTTCGGATTTGATCCTACGGTTTTCTCTAAAATACGTTTTAAAGCTCGGTTGGTATTTTCAACTTGTCCACTTGTCTGTGGATGATAAGCGGTGGAGATTTTATGAGTTACTCCATATCTTTTAAGAACTTTCTCAAGTTGATTATTACAAAAATGAGTTCCCCGATCACTTATTAAAGCTTTCGGTGTTCCAAACCTTGCAAAAAGACGTTTTAAAAAGTTGACTACAACTCGTGTATCGTTAGTTGGGAGAGCTTGTGCTTCCGCCCGTTTAGATACATAATCAATGGCTACGAGAATATAGAGATTATTATGAGATTTTGGAAATGGACCCATAAAGTCAATACCCCAAATGTCAAATACTTCACATACTTGAATGACATTTTGTGGCATTTCATCACGTTGACTTATTTTTCCGGCCCTTTGACAAGCATCACAGGATTTGCAAAGAAGGTGTGCGTCTTTGAAAATTGTAGGCCAATAGAATCCAGCATCATAAACTTTTCTTGCTGTTAGTTGAGGCCCATAATGTCCTCCTGTTGGTCCTGTGTGACAATGGTTTAAGATTTGATTGGCTTCATCTACGAATACACATCGGCGTATTATTCCATCGGGACAAATTTTAAACAGATGTGGATCTTCCCAGAAATAGTGTTTTATATCACTGAAGAATTTCTTTCATTTTTGGTACGACAATCCGTTTTCAAGGAATCCACATACTAAGTAGTTTGCATAGTCTGCAAAGCATGGAATTTCATTATAATCTATCTTCAATAGATATTCATCAGGAAAGTTGTCTTGTATGGCCGATTCATTTAGAACTTCTAATTCGGGATTTTCAAGACGAGAAAGATGATCAGCGGCGAGATTTTCTGCTCCCTTTTTATCTCGGATTTCAATATCAAACTCTTGTAAGAGTAAGATCCAACGGATTAATCTTAGTTTAGCATCTTGTTTCGAAAATAGGTATCTAAGAGCAGAATGGTCGGTATAGACCCCTGTTTTAGCTAGAACGAAATATGAACGAAATTTGTCAAAAGCAAAGACAATAGCAAGGAGTTCTTTTTCAGTAGTTGTATAATTCGTTTGTGCTCCTTGTAACGTCTTACTAGCATAATATATAGGTTGAAATCGTTTTTCAATCCTTTGTCCTAAAACGGCTCCCATTGCAAAATCACTTGCATCGCACATTAGTTCAAACGGTAGATTCCAATTTGGTGTTATCATGATCGGTGCATTAGTGAGTTTCTCTTTACGAATATCAAAAGATTTTATACATTCATCTGAAAAGATGAATGGAGCATCCTTTTCTAGGAGTTTATTAATAGGAGTGGCAATTTTAGAAAAATCTTTTATGAAACGTCGGTAAAAACCGGCATGCCCTAGAAAACTCCTAACTCCTCTAACATTGGTGGGATGTGGAAGTTTAGCAATTACATCTACTTTAGCTCTATCCACTTCAATTCCTTCCTTTGAAATTTTATGTCCAAGAACGATGCCTTCTTTAACCATGAAATGACATTTCTCCCAATTAAGTACTAGATTTGATTGTTTGCATCTAATAAGCATTCGTTCAAGATTAACTAAACATGATTCAAATGTATCACCGAAGACTGAAAAGTCATCCATGAAAACTTCCATGCATTCTTCTATCATGTCATGAAAAATCGCCATCATGCACCTTTGAAAGGTTGCAGGGGCGTTGCAAAGTCCAAATGGCTTGCGTTTGTAAGAAAAAGTACCATAAGGGCACGTGAACGTGGTTTTCTCTTGGTCTTCGGGTGCTATTAAAATTTGAAAATATCCCGAAAAACCATCAAGAAAACAATAGTAACTATTTCCGGCTAATCTTTCCAACATTTGATCAATAAAAGGTAAGGGAAAGTGATCTTTTCTGGTGGCGTCATTTAATTTTCTATAATCAATACATACACGCCATCCTGTTACAGTCCTTGTAGGAATAAGCTCATTCTTCTCATTTGTGATGACAGTCATGCCACCTTTCTTAGGTACGCATTGAACTGGGCTTACCCATGGACTATCAGAAATTGGATAAATTAAACCTACATCTAGCAGTTTAATAATTTCTTTCTTAACAACATCTTGCATATTAGGATTTAGTCTTCGTTGGCGTAGCACATACGTTTTATGACCTTCTTCCATAAGGATTTTATGTGTGCAATACGAAGGACTTATTCCTTTAATATCATGAATCTTCCATGCAATGGCTGGTTTATGAGTTTTCAACACAGAAATGAGTTGTGATTTCTCATTTTCAGTAAGAGAAGACGATATTATTACAGGTAATTCAGATTCACCATGTAAATAAGCGTATTTCAAATGGTTTGGAAGTGGCTTTAACTCTAATATTGGTGGTTCTTCTATCGATGATTTATATCGATATCTGTCTTCTTCTTTTAGCATTTGAATTTCTTCTGTTGTTGGTTCATATCCATTAGCCATTAGTGTAGCTAATATTTCGGTTTCATTAATTGGTTCAGTTCCTTCTCCTAAAGAACATTCTCCTGTTCCTTGTAATTCTCGAAATTCTTCTAACAATTCTGCATGTGAATCTGTAGTTTGAATATAATAACATGTATCATCTGCAGATTGCGGTTATTGCATTGCTCTATCAACTGAAAAGGTAACACTCTCGTCCTCTATACTTAGGGTCAGTTTCTTACCAAACACGTCTATCATTGCTTTAGCCGTGTTTAAGAATGGTCTTCCTAATATGAGAGGAACTTGAGAATCTTCTTCCATGTCCAGAACAACAAAATCTACTGGAAATACTAAAGTACCAACTTTATCTAGCATGTTCTCCATTATCCTTCTAGGATATTTTATTGATCGATCGGCTAGTTGTATGCTTATTCTTGTTGGTTTCAATTCTCCAAGGTCCAGTTTAGCGTATAGTGAATACATCATTAAATTTATACTAGCACCTAAGTTTGCCAATGCTTCTATTGAACTAAGACTACCCAGAAAACATGGAATTGTGAAACTTCCTGGATCAGATTGTTTTTCTGGTATTTTATTCAACAGCACTGCTGAACAATTAGCATTCATAGTAACGGCCGAGAGTTCTTCCATTTTCTTTCTATTTGAGATTAGATCTTTCAGAAATTTAGCATATCTAGGCATTCCTGAAATTACATCAATGAAAGGAAGATTGACATTTATTTGTTTAAACATATCCAAGAATTTGGATTGCTCGGCTTCAAGTTTCTCTTTTTTCATTTTACTCGGGTAAGGAAGTGGTGGTTGGTATGGTTTAACATAAGGTTTAGCCTTAACTGTGTTATCTTCATTAACCTTTTCAACTACCGGTTCTTTTTCCTTATCTTGTTCAGGTTGTGGTTCTTGTGGAGTAGAAATAGCTTCATCAGAAATTACAGGTATTTCAGGTGGTTTAAGTGTTGTACCACTTCTTGTGGTAATGGCTTTAGCTGTTTCATTCCGGGGGTTAGCATTTGTATTATTAGGTAAACTTCTCGGTTTTCTTTCACCTATTAACCTTGCTAGGTTACTTACTTCTTGTTTCAGATTTTGAATAGAAGCTTGTTGATTTCTAAATGCTTGAGCATTTTGTTCATTGGTTTGTTTCTGAGATGTGAAAAACTGTGTTTCAGATTCAACTAGCTTCGTCATCATATCTTCTAAATTCGGCTTTTTATCATCGGTTTGTGGTGGTTTGTTTTGAAAATTAGGTCTTTGCTGGTTGTAAGTATTGTTGGATACTTGTTGATTACTAGGACCTTGTTGGTTGTTGTATGGAATATTTCTATTATAATTCTGGTTTTGATTGTAAATCGGTCTTGGCGGTTGATAATTATTCTGATAATTATTTCCAGGCCTTTGGTTTATGTATGAAATATTCTCTCTTTGTTCCATTGTTAGTTCAATACTGAGACAATCTTTTGTCAAATGTGGTCCTCCACACTGCTCACAACTAATTCGTATTGAGTGTATATCCTTAGTCATCTTTTCCATTCGTCTCTCGACGACGTCTATCTTTGCGGAAATGGAATCTAAGTCATGGCTAGAATCGGCTCTAGCTGCTTTAGATGATCTAACGATATCTTTTTCTTTGTGCCACTCATGTGAGTGGGAAGCAGTGTTATCAATAATTTTGTAAGCATCCGTTTCTATTTTCTTCATAATAGAACCACCAGCTGCTATATCTATGTCTTTTCTTGTAGTGATGTCGCATCCTTGGTAGAATATTTGTACTATTTGACAAGTGTCTAAACCATGTTGCGGACATCCTCTTAATAACTTTCCAAATCTAGTCCACGCCTCATATATGAGTTTCATTCGGTTTCTGTGTGAACGTAACAATTTCTCCTTGAAGTCTCACGGCTTTAGATGCCAGAAAGAATTGTTTAAGAAATTTTTCAACTAAAACGTCCCATGTATCAATCGCCCCTTCAGGTAACGATTCCAACCAATCTTTGGCTTCTCCCTTTAAAGTCCAGGGAAATAACATGAGATATATCTGTTCATCCTCAACTTCTCTTATTTTAAATAGTGTGCAGATCCTATTAAAGGTACGAAGATGTTCGTTTGGATCTTCCTTCGGCGCACCACTAAATTGGCATTGATTAGTTACCATGTGTAGAATTTGTCCTTTGATTTCATAATCAGGCGCATTAATGTCTGGATGAGTAATTACGTGACCTTGGCCAGTGCGTTTAGCTCACATTCGGTCTTCCATACTTAGAGGTTCCAGATTCTCCATGATTGAATTTGTTGAATCTGAATCACTAGAGGATTCTGATTTAATGGTTCATTCCTCAACAATCTCTGTTTGAATGATTGGTGGTTCCGGAGGAAAAATTAATGGTTCAGGATCTATGAATTGTCCCTGAATATTCTCCGGATTCTCAATTGTGAGGTCGGGTTCAAAAAATGGATTATCGGAAATTTGAATTGGAGTACTTGGTCGACTGGATGACGATTCTAAAGAAAAATCAATGGCGACAATATTAGCTAGATGTCTTGATCTGGTTACAGGTGGTGAACGTACAAAAGGTGGTGAACGTCTTGCTCGGTGCATTCACTGAATATCCTATTAGTTTTTAAAAAGAAAGAAAAATTATATAAGTTATCCAATTAATATACTTTTCTGATTTTGCCCAGGTTTCGAATTGCCAAAAGATGCAGCAGAGGGGCAGGATTCGTTTGGTCTCAATATAATTGAGTACTGTTTGGCTCCAATAACCCGATCCACGTACAAATCCAACTATTACTACGAACCAGAAAATTTTGATGTCTATCAATTTAACCACTTAAAATAAATTTTCGTAATTTTAAGAAGTTTTAGATAAGAAATAGAATAAATTTTAAGTCCTAAAACTAGAATGTCGAGAAATGAGAAAGAAAAAGAGCGCGTCGAAAAAGGTCGAAAAAGAAAAGGGTTGAAAAATAAATGGCGTCGAAAAATAAGAAAGAAAAAGAGTGACTTATAAAACTTTAAAACACTCGACTAACCCAACCTTATTACTATCACTAACTTAAAATTAAAATTGCAAATTGAGATTACTAATTGGAGTGATAATTGATACATAGGTAATAGGCGTCGAAAAATAAAAATAAGAAAGTAGCGCGTTGAAACTTAAAAAGGAACGAAAAACTAAGAATTAAAAGTTGCGTCTAAAAATATTAAAGCTTACAAGAAAAACTATATCCCAAATGGAAATATCTTAAAAAGGTACTAAAATTTAAAAACGGCGTCACAAAATTCTAAAGCACCTAGATCTTAGTCTAAAGAGAAAGCACTTAAGGGATTTTACGGCAAAACCTAAAAATCTAGAAGTAAAAATAACTATGGCAAAAACTATATCTTAAAACTAAATACGAGCGAAAAATACAAATATTACGCTAAAACGAATAAAAAGGGACAAAATATAAAAATATACTAAAAGTTGTAAAAAGTACAATTTTTATAAAAATATTATTTTTATATTATTTATTTTATAAAACTATTAATTTTTATATATTTATAAAACTAATTAAAACTTTAAATACAAATTAAATAACAAAACTAAATTAACTAATAAAATACTAAACCCTAATTAGGGTTTAAGTATAATTAATAATAATACTCCGTAATGATTACTGAATTAGGGTTGTATGTGGCCTGTAAGAAGACCTCATGCGATCGCATGAGTTTATGCCTTCGGGCTCTTGTGATCGCATGAGCTTGGATTTTGGGCCAGGTTACGGGCTGCTACAGTACCAGGCCGAGAGTTTTTAATTTTTTTTTTTGCTGTTTTGATTTTTCTGTTTTAAATAAATACAAAATATTTAAATAAAATTTATATTTTTACAAACCTAAAAATAAAAATAAAGAAACTTTATAAAACTTATATATTTAACAAACTCTTAAAAATATTTATATTTTTGTTTTTCTTTTTATATTTTAGAATATTTAAAACGTATTTTTACAAAAGCGTATTTTTTTATAAAAGTAAACTTAAAAATAAAAATCTTTTTTTTTCTATAGCGTTGCGCTTCCGGCGTTTAAGCAGAAAATGTTCTCCGGCAGCGGCGCTAAAAATACTTGATGTTATGCGAGGCGTATATGAAATAGTGTATATTTTACTAGGAAATACTATTAAATACGATACAATTTTACACAAGATATTTATTTATTTAAAGAATGTATATACTTAAACCTTGCTACAACACTTATAGGCAGTGTACCTAATCGTACAGTAGTGTAGTTTTTAGTAAGTCATGTTCGTTCCACAGGGAAAAATCTTTAACCAAAGCTTAACGCTATATTAGTTTTAATTTATAATAATACAAATATATAAATAGGTAATATTATTATTAAAAAGGGGGGTTTTTACCGTTTAATGACCGGTTTGTCGATTTTAAAAAACTTTAGTCGCAGTTAAAACTTAATGTAAAATAATAAAAATAAATATAACTTAATTTAAAGCGTAAAGTAAATAACGATAAGGAAATTGCGATAACTAAAAGTGCGATAAAATAAAATTGCGATAATTAAAAAGTACGATAATTAAAAGTGCAATTAAATACAATGACAAAAAATAAAAGTGCGATAATTAGAAGTGCAATTAAATGTAAAATAAAGGAAATTAAATATGAAATAAAAGAATTATGCTTATTTAAACTTCCGTAATCATGATGTTTGACGTGTTGATTTTAGTTTTATGCCCATGGGTTAATTGTCCTTTGTCCTGGATTATTTAATATGTCCGTCTGGTTTTTGTCCATAACAGTCCATCAGTCATAAATATAAAGTGCGAGTATCCTCGTCAAATTATCCTTATACCCGAAGTTAAATATTCCAACTAATTGGAGACTTAAACTGTAACAAGATTTTAATACTTTGTTTAATAATTACACCAGGTTATCTACTGCGTGTAACCCAAGGTTTTAATACTTTGTTATCAATTATGCCAAGTGTCCTTGTACATAATCTCTCCCCTGTTTTAATAATTCCATAGACTATTAATCCATTCCCGTGTCCGGTTAAATGAACGATTATTCGTGCATATAAATATCCTGCCCATCGTGTCCGATCGAGTGTATATGGTTATTTATAGGGACGTCCAATTGTAAATCTTTATATTAAAATTAACAAACTATCATTTAGTTAAACAAATATAAAGCCCATTAATAGCCCATAGTCTAATTTCCACAAGTGTCGTTCTTTTGTCCAAACCCCAATTATGGTACAAAGCCCAATTACCCAATTTTAGTAATTTGCCCAACATCATGATTACTTCGGATTAAATAAGCATAATAATAACTTAGCTATGAGACATTATATTAAAAAGGTTGAACATAACTTACAATAATTAAAAATAGCGTAGCGTTACACGGACAGAATTTCGACTTACACCCTTACAATATGCGCTAACATACCGTTATTATTAAAAATTAAAATTAAAATTAAAATTATAATATATATATATATATATATATATATATATATATATATATATATATATATATATATATATATATATATATATAATACGTTTGATAGAGAGAAAGAAAGGATATTTGATGTTCACCAGAATGCGAATATTTATAGGCATGTGGGCTGGAAAAGGAGCTCATGCGATCGCATGAGCTTTGCTCTTCAGGCTCATGCGATTGCATGGCCAGCTGGGGAGACTCAAAAGTCTACAAAAACGTGGGCTGCTTATTTATTTATTATATAATATAATATATATAATTAAATTTAATTATATATATATTATATTATATTCTTGTACTCCGTTGACTTGTAATTTTTAGTCCGTTGCGTCGAGCGTTTTAGAGTTGACTCTGGTCCCGGTTCCGGATTTTCGAACGTCCTTGCGTATAATTTAATATCTTGTACTTTGCGTTTTGAATCTTGTACTCTTGTAATTTCGAGACGTTTCTTATCAATAATTGGAACCTCTTTGATTGTATTTTGTATTTTTGAGCTTTTTGGTCGTTTGCGTCTTCAATTCGTCGAATCTGTCTTTTGTCTTTACCTTTTATTATTTAAACGAATATCACTTGTAAATAGAAAAATTGCAACTAAAAGCTTGTCTTTCTTGAGGAATAATGCTATGAAATATATGTTCATTTTTAGCATTATCAGAGTGCAACACGAAACCGCAAACGTAAGCCGACCGCTTGCCACAAATTATCTCCAACAGAGAATAAAGTCTAGCCAAGGCTTACACGCACACCGCATGCTATAACAAAATGTACAATATACGAATACCACATTAAAGGTACCTTGATAATGCTAAAAACGAACATATATTTCATAGCATTATTCCTCAAGAAAGACAAGATTTTAGTTGGTATTGTTCGATTTACAAGCAATATTCGTTTAAATATTAAAAAGTGAAGACAAAAGGCAGAATCGACAAATTGAAGACAAAAAGGTCCAAAGAGCTAAAAAGTACAAGATACAACTAAAAAGGTTCAAAATATTGATGAGGAACGTCTCAAAATGACAAGAGTACAAGTTACAAAACGCAAAGTACACGATATAAAATAATACGCGAAGACGTTCGAAAATCCGGAACCGGGACCTGAGCCAAGAAGAAACGCCCGACGCAACGGACCAAAAATATCTAGTCTACTATGCACAAGAATATAATATAATATATATATAATTATATATAATTATATATTATATATATTATTATTATTATATTACGTCGGCAAGAAGAAAACAAATCAATTTGGCTGGATCCAGGGCTGCCATGCGACTCGCATGGCCAGAGGCACAAATCCATGCGAGTCGCATGGAGTGAAATTGCTGGTCAGGTCCTATATAAAGCCAGTTTTCTGCCGAGTTTTAGACACATAATTTTAATCTCTCTCAATATATACGATATATATATATATAATTTATATTTTAATTTTAATTTTAATTTTAATTTTAATAATAAGGGTATGTTAGCGAATGTTGTAAGGGTGTAAGTCGAAATTCTGTCCGTGTAACGCTACGCTATTTTTAATCATTGTAAGTTATGTTCAACCTTTTTATATTAATGTCTCGTAGCTAAGTTATTATTATGCTTATTTAAAAAGAAGTAATCATGATGTTGGGCTAATTACTAAAATTGGGTAATTGGGCTTTGTACCATAATTGGGGTTTGGACAAAAGAACGACACTTGTGGAAATTAGACTATGGGCTATTAATGGGCTTTATATTTGTTTAACTAAATGAAAGTTTGTTAATGTTAATATAAAGATTTACAATTGGGCGTCCCTATAAATTACCATTTGCACTCGATCGGACACGATGGGCGGGGTATTTATATGTACGAATAATCGTTCATTTAACCGGACACGGGAATGGATTAATAGCCACTAGAATAATTAAAACAGGGGTGGAATTACATTCAAGGGTAATTGGTGTAATTGTTAACAAAGTAGTAAAACCTTGGTTTACACGCAGTCGATAACCTGGTGTATTCATCAAACAAAGTATTAAAACCTTGTTACAATTCGAATCCCCAATTAGTTGGAATATTTAACTTCGGGTATAATAATAATTTGATGAGGACACTTGCAATTTATATTTATGACTGATGGACTGTTATGGACAAAAACCAGACGGACATATTAAATAATCCAGGACAAAGGACAATTAACCCATGGGCATAAAACTAAAATCAACACGTCAAACATCATGATTACGGAAGTTTAAATAGGCATAATTCTTTTATTTCATATTTAATTTCCTTTATTTTATATTTAATTGCACTTCTAATTATCGCACTTTTATCGCACTTTTAATTATCGTACTTTTTAATTATCGCAATTTTATTTTATCGCATTTTTATTATTCGCAATTTCATTATCGTTATTTACTTTACGCTTTAATTTTAAGTCTTGTATTTATATTTTACATTAGGTTTTAACTGCGACTAAAGTTTTAAAATCGACAAACCGGTCATTAAACGGTAAAAACCCCCCTTTATAATAATAATATTACCTATATATATATTTGTATTTTTATAAAAGTAAACTAATATAGCGTTGAGCTTTGTTTAAAGATTTCCCTGTGGAACGAACCGGACTTACTAAAAACTACACTACTGTACGATTAGGTACACTGCCTATAAGTGTTGTAGCAAGGTTTAAGTATATCCATTCTATAAATAAATAAATATCTTGTGTAAAATTGTATCGTATTTAATAGTTTTTCCTAGTAAAATATAAGCTATTTTATATACACCTCGTTCGACATCAAGTATTTTTGGCGCCGCTGCCGGGGAATATTCGCCGAAGCGAAACGCCATATTTTTAATTTTTAAGTTATAATTAGTTTTTGTAAAATTTATATTTTTGTTTAAAAATTAAAAAATATAAAAAAAAAAAAAGCTTTTAAAATCGAAAAAAAAAAAAAAATATTTTAAGTATATTTTTAAGTTTTTCTTTTATTTTTACAAAATTATAAAGTATTTTAAGTTTATTTTTAAGTTTTTATTTTAATTATATATATATATTTTATTTAAATTTAAAACAGAAAAAAAAGAAAATAAAATATTAAATATTACGTGACCTGTCATTTGAACCAGTCCAATTGAACCAGTTCAGGGTATCCATGCGACTCGCATGAACCACCCCCTTAAATCATGCGACTCGCATGAGGGGTCTGACAGGGCCACAAACAAACCCTAAAAACGCATTTATTACGGATATTATTTTATTATTATTAATTAAACCCTAATTTGATTTTATTATTATTAATTAAGTTTTTAGTTTAATTAATTTTAACTACTTTTAATTAGTTTTATTATATTTAAAACTTAATACTTTAATATAATTAATATAAAAATAATATTTTAATAAAAATTGTATTTTTTTTATCACTTTTTATTTCTTTTAATATTTTGTCCCTTTTTAATCGTTGTAGCGTAATATTTGTATTTTTAGCTCATATTTAATTTTAAACTTAGTTTTTGCTATAGTTATTTTTACTCCTATATTTTTAGGCTTTGCCGTAAAACTCCTTAAGTGCTTTTTCTTTAGACTAAGATTTAGGTGCTTTAGAATTTTGCGACGCCTTTTTAAGTTTTAGTTTCTTTTTAAGTTATTTCCATTTGGGATTTAGTTTCTCCTGTAAGCCTTAATATTTTTAGACACCTTTTACTATGTATCAATTATCATTCCAATTAGTAATTTCAATTTGCGATTATAATTTTAAGTTAGTTGTAGTAATAAGGTTAGGTTAGTAAAGTATTTTTAAGTTTTTATAAGTTTCTTTTATTTTTCCGTCACCTTTTATTTTTCAACCATTTTTTCTTTTTTTAACCTTTTGCGACGAACTCTTTTTCTTTCTTATTTCTCGCTATTCTAGTTTTAGGACATAGAATTTATTCTACTTCTTATCTAAATTTCTTAAAATTACGAAAACTTATTTTAAGTGGTTAAATTAATAGACATCAAAATTTTCTGGTTCGTAGTAATAGTTGGATTTGTACGTGGACCGGGTTATTGGAGCCAAACAGTCCTCAATTATATTGAGACCAAACGAATCCTGCCCCTCTGCTGCATCTTTTGGCTATTCGAAACGTGGGCAAAATCAGAAAAGTCTATTGATTGGATAACTTATTATAATTTTTCTTTCCTTTTAAAAACTAATAGGATATTCAGTGAATGCACCGAGCAAGACGTTCATCACCTTTTGTACGTTCACCACCTGTAACTCGATCAAGACATCGTTTAACAAATATAACCGCCGTTGATTTTTCTTTAGAATCGTCATCCAGTCAACCAAGTACTTCAGTTCAAATTTCCGATAATCCATTTTTTGAAACCAACCTCACAATTGAGAATCCAGAGAATATTCAGGAACGGTTCGTAGATCCTGAACCATTAAACTTTCCTCCGGAACCACCAATCATTCAAACAGAGATTGTTGAGGAACGAACCATTAAAACAGAATCATCTAGTGATACCGATTCAACAAATTCAATTATGGAGAATCTGGAACCTTTAAGTATGGAAGACCGAATGAGAGCTAAACGCACTGGCCAAGGTCACGCAATTACTCATCCAGACATTAATGCGCCAGATTATGAAATCAAAGGACAAATTCTACACATGGTGACTAATCAATGCCAATTTAGTGGTGCGCCGAAGGAAGATCCAAATGAACATCTACGTACCTTTAATAGGATCTGCACACTATTTAAAATACGAGAAGTGGAGGATGAACAGATATATCTCATGTTATTTCCCTGGACTTTAAAGGGAGAAGCCAAAGATTGGTTGGAATCATTACCTGAAGGAGCGATCGATACATGGGATGTTTTAATTGACAAATTTCTTAAACAATTCTTTCCTGCATCTAAAGCCGTAAGACTTCAAGCAGAAATTGTTACGTTTACACAGAAGCCAAATGAAACTCTATATGAGGCGTGGACAAGATATGGAAAGTTGTTAAGAGGATGTCCGCAACATGGTTTAGACACCTGTCAAATAGTACAAATATTCTACCGAGGATGCGACATCACTACAAGAAAAGATATAGATATAGCAGCTGGTGGTTCGATTATGAAGAAAACCGAAACTGATGCTTACAAAATTATTGATAATACTGCATCCCACTCACATGAGTGGCACCAAGAAAAAGACATCATTAGATCATCTAAAGCAGCTAGAGCCGATTCTAGCCATGACTTAGATTCCATTTCCGCAAAGATAGATGCTTTCGAGAGACGAATGGAAAAGATGACTAAGGATATTCACTCAATACGAATTAGTTGTGAGCAGTGTGGAGGACCACATTTGACAAAAGATTGTCTCAATATTGAATTAACAATGGAACAAAGAGAGAATATTTCATACATAAACCAAAGGCCTGGAAATAATTATCAGAATAATTATCAACCGCCAAGACCGATTTACAATCAAAACCAGAATTATAACCGAAATATTCCATACAACAACCAACAAGGTCCTAGCAATCAACAAGTATCCAATAATACTTACAATCAGCAAAGACCTAATTTTCAAAACAAACCACCACAACAAACCGATGATAAAAAGCCGAATTTAGAAGATATGATGACGAAGCTAGTTGAAACTCAAACGCAGTTTTTCACATCTCAAAAACAAACAAATGAACAAAATGCTCAAGCATTTAGAAATCAACAAGCTTCTATTCAAAATCTGGAACAAGAAGTAAGTAACCTAGCAAGGTTAATAGGTGAAAGAAAACCGGGAAGTCTACCAAGCGATACAAATGCTAACCCCCGGAATGAAACGGCTAAAGCTATTACCACAAGAAGTGGTACAACACTTAAACCACCTGAAATACCTGTAACTTCTGATGAAACTATTCCTACTCCACAAGAACCACAACCTGATCAAGATAAGGAAAAAGAACCGGTAGTTGAAAAGGTTAATAAAGATAACACAGTTAAGGATAAACCTTATGTTAAACCATACCAACCACCACTTCCTTACCCGAGTAAAATGAAGAAAGAGAAACTTGAAGCCGAGCAATCCAAATTCTTGGATATGTTTAAACAGATAAATGTAAATCTTCCTTTCATTGATGTGATTTCAGGAATGCCAAGGTATGCTAAATTCTTGAAAGATCTAATCACGAATAGAAAGAAAATGGAAGAACTCTCGGCTGTTACTATGAATGCCAATTGTTCAGCAGTGCTGTTGAATAAGATACCAGAAAAACTATCTGATCCAGGAAGTTTCACAATTCCATGTTTTCTGGGTAGTCTTAGTTCAATAGAAGCATTGGCAGACTTAGGTGCTAGTATAAATCTAATGCCGTATTCACTATACGCTAAACTAGACCTTGGAGAATTGAAACCAACCAGAATAAGCATACAACTAGCCGATAGATCAATAAAATATCCTAGAGGGATAATGGAGAACATGCTAGTTAAAGTTGGTACTTTAGTATTTCCAGTAGATTTTGTTGTTTTGGACATGGAAGAAGATTCTCAAGTTCCTCTCATATTAGGAAGACCATTCTTAAACACGGCTAAAGCAATGATAGACGTGTTCGGTAAGAAACTGACCCTAAGTATAGAGGATGAGAGTGTTACCTTTTCAGTTGATAGAGCAATGCAACAACCACAATCTGCAGATGATACATGTTATTATATTCAAACTATAGATGCACATGCAGAATTATTAGAAGAATTTCCAGAATTACAAGGAACAGGAGAATGTTCTTTAGGAGAAGGTAATGAACCAATTGATGAAGCTGAAATGTTAGCTACACTTATAGCTAATGGATATGAACCAACAACAGAAGAAATTCAAATGCTAAAAGAAGAAGACAGATATCGATATAAATCATCGATAGAAGAACCTCCGAAATTAGAGTTAAAGCCACTTCCAAACCATTTGGAATATGCTTATTTACATGGTGAATCTGAATTACCTGTAATAATATCGTCTTCTCTTACTGAAAATGAGAAATCACAACTCATTTCTGTGTTGAAAGCTCATAAACCAGCCATTGCATGGAAGATTCATGATATAAAAGGAATAAGTCCTTCGTATTGCACACATAAAATCCTTATGGAAGAAGGTCATAAAACGTATGTGCAACGTCAACGAAGACTAAATCCTAATATGCAAGATGTAGTTAAGAAAGAGATTATTAAACTGCTAGATGCATGTTTGATATATCCAATCTCTGATAGTCCATGGGTAAGCCCAGTTCAATGCGTACCTAAGAAGGGTGGCATGACTGTCATCACAAATGAGAAAAATGAGCTTATTCCTACTAGGACTGTAACAGGATGGCGTGTATGTATTGATTATAGAAAATTAAATGACGCCACCAGAAAAGATCACTTTCCCTTACCTTTCATAGATCAAATGTTGGAAAGATTAGCCGGAAATAGTTACTATTGTTTTCTAGATGGATTTTCCGGATATTTTCAAATTCCAATAGCACCCGAAGATCAAGAGAAAACCACATTCACGTGCCCTTATGGTACTTTTGCTTACAAACGCATGCCATTTGGACTTTGTAACGCCCCTGCAACCTTTCAAAGGTGTATGATGGCGATTTTTCACGACATGATAGAAGAATGCATGGAAGTATTCATGGATGACTTTTCAGTTTTCGGTGATACATTTAAATCATGTCTAGTTAATCTGGAACGAATGCTAATTAGATGCGAAAAATCAAATCTAGTACTTAATTGGGAGAAATGCCATTTCATGGTTAAAGAAGGCATCGTTCTTGGACATAAAATTTCAAAAGAAGGAATTGAAGTGGATAGAGCTAAAGTAGATGTAATTGCTAAACTTCCACATCCCACCAATGTTAGAGGAGTTAGGAGTTTTCTAGGGCATGCCGGTTTTTACCGACGTTTTATAAAAGATTTTTCTAAAATTGCCACTCCTATGAATAAACTCCTAGAAAAGGATGCGCCATTCATCTTTTCAGATGAGTGTATCAAATCTTTTAATATTCTTAAAGAAAAACTCACTAATGCACCAATCATGATAACACCAAATTGGAATCTACCATTCGAACTAATGTGCGATGCAAGTGATTTTGCAATGGGAGCCGTTTTAGGACAAAGGATTGAAAAACGATTTCAACCTATATATTATGCTAGTAAGACATTACAAGGAGCACAAACGAACTATACAACTACTGAAAAAGAACTCCTTGCTATTGTCTTTGCTTTTGACAAATTTCGATCATATCTCGTTCTAGCAAAAACGGTGGTCTATACCGACCATTCTGCTCTTAGATACCTATTTTCAAAATAAGATGCTAAACCAAGATTAATCCGTTGGATCTTACTCTTACAAAAGTTTGATATTGAAATCCGAGATAAAAAGGGAGCAGAAAATCTCGCCGCTGATCATCTTTCTCGTCTTGAAAATCCCGAATTAGAAGTTCTAAATGAATCGGCCATACAAGACAACTTTCCTGATAAATATCTATTGAAGATAGATTATAAAGAAATCCCATGGTTTGCAGACTATGCAAACTACTTAGTTTGTGGATTCCTTGAAAAAGGATTATCGTACCAAAGACGAAAGAAATTCTTCAGTGATATAAAACACTATTTCTGGGAAGATCCACATCTGTTTAAAAGTTGTCCCGATGGAATAATACGCCGATGTGTATTTGGAGATGAAACTAGTAAAATTTTAAACCATTGTCACACAGGACCAACAGGAGGGCATTATGGGCCTCAACTAACAGCAAGAAAAGTTTATGAAGCTGGATTCTATTGGCCTACAATTTACAAAGACGCACACCTTCTTTGCAAATCCTGTGATGCATGTCAAAGGGCCGGAAAAATAAGTCAACGTGATGAAATGCCACAAAATGTCATCCAAGTATGTGAAGTATTTGACATTTGGGGTATTGACTTTATGGGTCCATTTCCAAAATCTCATAATAATCTATATATACTCGTAGCCATTGATTATGTATCTAAATGGGCTGAAGCACAAGCTCTCCCAACTAACGATGCACGAGTTGTAGTCAACTTTTTAAAACGTCTTTTTGCAAGGTTTGGAACACCGAAAGCTTTAATAAGTGATCGGGGTACTCATTTCTGTAATAATCAACTTGAGAAAGTTCTTAAAAGATATGGAGTAACTCATAAAATCTCCACCGCATATCATCCACAAACAAGTGGACAAGTTGAAAATACCAACCGAGCTTTAAAACGTATTCTAGAGAAAACCGTAGGATCAAATTCAAAGGAATGGTCCATTAAATTGGAGGATGCACTATGGGCTTTTAGAACAGCCTACAAAACTCCAATTGGAACCACACCTTTTAGACTTGTTTATGGAAAAGCATGTCATCTTCCAGTAGAAATTGAACACAAAGCATTTTGGGCTTTGAAGACATGTAATCTTGATTTACATGAAGCCGGACGTCTACGATTAAGTCAACTAAACGAATTAGAAGAATTAAGACATGAAGCATACGAAAATTCGTTAATCTATAAAGAAAGAACGAAGAAATGGCATGATAAAAGAATCAGAAATTCAAAAGAATTTAAAGAAGGAGACAGAGTTCTTCTTTTCAATTCACGATTCAAGCTATTTCCTGGAAAATTGAAATCAAGATGGTCTGGACCATTCATAGTCAAAAGATTTTTCCCATACGGAACGATAGAATTAATAAATTCAAATGGGATGGAATTTAAAGTTAATGGTCACAGAGTTAAACATTACATACATGGTCCGATGGAAGTCGACAATGAAGTTAATCACAATTTCGATACCACAGCTAACTAAGTGTGGGGAGAATCAAGTCTTTAAAGGATAATATATATTTCTGTTAGAGTTAGATTGTCTGTTTTCATGTAGTTCTCGAAAATAGAACACGTATGGTCTTTCCCTAGCAGACCCTAAAGAACTAGTCTTCTCCCCCCATTCTGAATTTTTATTTTTTTAGGTTTTTACAAAATGAAGACTGCCTGTGAACTAAACCATGGTCTAATGCTACACGCTTTGATCACTAAACGTAATAATGACATACTACCGAGTGAAATAGTATCAGTAATCAGAGAAAGAATGGACGGAGTTAGAAAAGGATCCAGATGCGAAGATAATAAGTTACAATTTGGTAAAGGAAAATCAAAATCCGCAGCGAAAAGAAGAGCACGACACCTAGAAAGATGTCACAAATGCGGAAAATGGTCACATGGAGGTAAATGTTCAAATAATCAAACCTATTCAAATACCGAATTTGTTACTTTATGCAGAGACGGACCGTTCATATGTTTAGAAGAAAAGACAATGAATGCTCGAGGTTACGCCTATGCAGCCATGGAAAACCAATTAAACCGACTATCTTATGAATATAATAGATCATATAACTAAGAAATCTATTTCACAGGTATGTCTGTACAGTTTTTATTTTTATTTTTATTTTTAACCTTTTGATAATAAACGCTAATTTGTTCGCTAAAAAGTATTAAATTGGTATTAAATAAAATTAGGTTTGGCGACCGAAATTATTGATATTGTTCAAAAATTTATTACATCACTGCGAAATTTAACGTTTATTCTTAAGGTATAAATATCTTTAATCAATCAACCCAAAATATTTCAAAAATTCGTCATGAGTCAAATTAGGTCTTGGAACCGAAATTACTTTACCGAAAAGAGGGGCGCATATTTTTGATAATATTTGATTGATTAAAGTGGGATAAAAAGACAAAAAGATTTTTAATTTTATTTTTACCATATTTTTAAAATTAATATTTAAATCTTAAATTAATATTGTAAATTTTGTAAAAACAATATATTTAAAATTGTAAATATTTGAAAAATTAATATAAGTTTGGTATGAATTTATAATATGAATTTTTAAATTAAGTTTGGTGTGAATTTTTAATTTTTAAAATATGAAATTTTAATTTTATGCATTTCAAATTTTAAGTTTGGTGTGAATTTTTAATATTAATTTTGAATTTTATATTTAAGTTGTGTGAATTTAAAAAAAAAAAAAAAATTTACTTTATCTCATTAAGTTAAGAATATGATTTTTAAAATTCGTCGTAAGTTGAAGACTAGGTCTTTGAACCGAAATTGCTTTACCCAAGGGAGGGACGAGAACTTTTATTATCATTATTTTTAATCTTATTGATTTAAAGTATGCCAAAAAAATTAAAAAATCCAAAAATCTAAGCTTTTAAAACAATCGCTTGAAAATGACAAAATTTTAAAATTTTGTCGAGGGACGGACTAGGGCATCGTCCCGAAACGACCTCGTCCTAAAAAGAAACAAAATTTTTAAAATTTTATTTATTTATGTTTTAAAAGTATAAGATTTTATAAAAAAAAAAAAAAAAAAATACCTGGAATTTAACCCCATGCGAGTCGCATGGGGATGGGCAGGAAACCATGCGACTCGCATGGCTAATAAAAACTGGCCAGGATCAAAATTCCAGCCGAGCTGCTCTTTTTCACAACACACATACACAAACACGAACTTACTCCAAAACCCTCTCAAAAATTCATCATTTTTCACCAAATTTCTTGCAAAACTTCACAACAATTATGCCTAGATTCAGTAGTCTCAACCCCTTCAGGAGAAAGGTAAAGATTTCACCCCTAATCTCTTTAAATTCGAATTTTTGTGTTCTTGAGCTAGAAAATTTATATTTTGATTTTGTTAAATTTAGGTGTAATTAGAGCTAAATTGTTGTTATATTATGCATGTATATCCTAGATAGAAGCTATTTAACATGAATTGAAGCTAAAAACTTCAAATTTTTAAGAATCTAGGGTTTGTGTTCTTGAACAATTTGGGGCTTTTTAATATAAACAGGTTATGGCCGATTTTTGTCATGAATTGTTGCTAAATTAAGTAGTGTAACATGTTTAGGTAGTTAATTGATCCAAACTTTGAGCCTAAACATGTTTTTGAGAATTAAAGTGGACTTTTTAAGTCTAAAAATTCATGAACTTGGATAATTTGATATAAAGGCCATTTGAAACTTGTTTCATTGCTAGTAGTGATTACTTTGGCATGTTATTTAAGATAAATGCTTATGAACTTGATGTACATTTTTCGTATATGCTTATTTGACAAAGTGTAGACTTGACAAAAATATGAAAATGAGCACTAGTTTGATTTGAATGCCATGTAACAAGTGTTTAATTGCTATAATGATTATAGTTGACATGTTTAAGAGTTTAAATGTGATAAAACATTGTACACATTTTCGTATGTAAAAGTGTAGAATTGTTATTAAGAAAATGTGTATAAAATGTGTTATGAATTGAACATGTCATCATAATTGTTTCAAGTTATTATTTTGCTAACACTAATGCATATTTGGATGCACAATTTTTGTGTTTAATGTGTTTTACAGAGAGCCGATACTGGAGGTTCAGGAGCATCATCGTCCAGGCAACCAGAGCCCGAACCGGAAATGTTTCATGAACAAGAACAACATATGCAACAAGAAGAAGAAGAACAGGAGGAGCAACATATTCCATATCACGATCAAGATCAATTATTCATGAATCAGTTTCGTCAATTCGCTCCACATCAAAGGATTCTGAGCTTAGACATTAATGAAGATCAGTTACACCCAAATCTGAGATTTGATCGATGTTGGATAGAGTATCCAGATTATCAAAAGAACATGCACATTCTCTACTTTAAGGTTGTTGAAATGCCAAGGGCAATTGACTGGGTACCTTTGGAAACAGTTAACCTTGCCGAACCGATTCGGGAATTATTGGTGCAAAGGTATGGTAATTCTCAGTTTAACGATTGGATGAGCCTATTTTCCATTCGTAGAACCATATATAGGGAATGGTGTATAGAATTACTTAGTACTATTAAGTTAAACAGTGATGTTAGGAGGATAGATGATAGAAGCTTTATTAGATTTCTGTTAGGTGGACGCATGTACAGAATGTCCATGATAGATTTAGCCAGAGCCTTACAGATTTACACCCCTGCTGAACTTTTGAGCCCCGACTGTAATAGCCTGATTGCCCAAGGAGAAAGGGTAGATAGGGAATTTGATATTAACGCCATCTGGAGGCGTATGTCCCACTTTAATGAATTTCACGCCAGTGGAAATCATACATACTTAGATATAGACAGAGCTGAACTCCGGGTGATTCATAGATTCTTAGCAAACACAATTACACAAAGGGGAAGAAATAAGGAGAAATTGACCGTAAACGATTTGTTCTACCTCAAGTGTATTAGAGACCCGAGGAGTTTCGTTAACATTCCCTATTGTGTTGGTTATTATCTCGCTAATGTAGTTTCGGGGATGAAATCGGGGAGTATTATAGGTGGTGGTATTTTCATTACTCTCATTGGAGAGTATTTAAGTGTAGATAAGCACCAAGGGGGTCCAATGAACGAAATAGAGGACGGAGGTGAAACTATAAGTTCAAACCTTTATCACGGTGCAAGGGTATTATTGATGAGACGTGGTCGGGTATATCGATACGAGGGACCTCAGCGACAGGTAGAAAGAGGTTCGGATGATGAAATGGAAGAGGCGAACAACATTATAGGAGTTGTTCGGGAGACTGCTCTTGATTTAGGCGTTCGTATGGAGGATGAATACATGACGAACTATGATAGGCATATGCAGTACGAGGCATGGCAACGTCGGAATGACTACGAGCATTCCCGGCAACGAGAGCATGGCCGATGGGATTATCATCAGCGCCAAATTATAAGCCAGTTGCAGCCTGGCGAGATGTATTATCCGACCCGACCCGCATACTATCCCGCACATCAGCCAGAAATGAGACCACCCTATGATTCATATGATTATGACGCAGCATACCAGTTCACCTATAATCAGCCATGGAACCCGGACGCGAACATGAATTGGGATCCATATCCTAATTTTCCTCCTAACCCACCTCCTGATCAGTAGAGATAAGTTGGTAATTTTTATTTCTATTTTAAACACTTAACATTTTATTACGTTTATGTAATGTTTGATATTTTATTATTATTGTGTACTAATATTTTTCTTATAGTTTGAAAGTGGGATGCCAAAGTTCCATTTCAAATTGCATGTATGATTATATTTGTATTGTATGTATTCTATTTTATGCACAAAACAGGGTAAAACAACGCGTTTTCAAAGACTGGCATTAAGTTCAGCAAAAGCAAGTAATTTTGACGACAATGATGCAAAATATATGTGAAATAACAACAAGACGGAATGAACAAATGACGTGCACCATTTATCATTCAGCAAACAAACGCCAATATATTTGGAAACTTTGGTAAAAATTTAATCATTTTCACACAAATCACCCTCAATAATTTAAATTGTTACTGATTTCTTGCAAATGAGGGCATTGCAAGATCTTAAGTGTGGGAAGGGGTTAAATTCTTTCGGATTTTAAAATTTTTATATTAAACACTTGGTTACCATTAAAAATACTAGTAAAGCAGTAGTTGTATTAGAATCTAGTGCTCTCTGATAAAAAAGAACAGCCCTAGTCTTATATACTAACTACCCAATTCTAGTAAAATTTTTCAAAATTTTCAATTAAATGAATTCAAAATCATGTTTATACATATTTATGAACGATAAAACTAGGTTTTAACAACGAAATTATTGTTACCTCGGAAAGGACATAAATTGAGAAACAAACTAAAATGTTAAAATTCATTTAAAATGGAATAGAGGACGATAAAAAGAAAAATAAAAAGCCAAGTGTGGGAAAATTTACCAAGCTATCTTAAACATATGTCACATATATCTGTAACAAATAACTGAAAATACTTTTGCTTTGAACTAAACTAAACTGTTTTACCCGATGAAAGAAAAGAAGAGATGGATCTACACGTTGAATCAATTCCATCATTAAAAGGAAGTAAAGTCTTCCGAAAAAGACACGCGCTTCTTGATTTAGGTCATGAAGTTGTCGTCCAGACCAGCTGTAGGTTGACGAAAAATCTAGAAAAGTCATCACTAAAATCAGCAGGAAATCCACGGACCTCAGCATCAAACAGGGTTGCCAAGTGGTCAGATTTATCCTAACCATGAGAAGGATTTATCTCGTACAATGGGGAGGCACCGTGCAAATTAGCTTGATAAGACTAATGAATCAGATCCCCAGAAAAGGATAATCTCCTTAAAGATTAAAAATCAGCTTTTAAGACTGATAATACTCAATCCTAGAGATTGACCTTAAAGATTGAGAATTCAAACTCATGGAATTCGATGATATCTAAACTCGAGCATGAACGAGAAAATATTTTGATCAAAAATACAAACCGATTTGTTTTCTGAAAAACCATTTTCAATGCGTTCATTACCATTGAACGTAAAATCCTAGGAATTCACCTGGAATTCATTAGGTTACCTGAACTAAATCGGGTGTCAACCGTAAGAACGGTGGTTGCATAACATGGTCGGAGACAGGACCTTGTGCCAGACCGAAAAAATTATAAGGGTGAGCTTTACTATTGCTCCTACCAAGGATAGTAATTGCGTCCGACACGTTATAGACCATAATCAAAAGCATGTCACGGGACATTGCCTTAAACAGTTGCTTGTTCAACGCTTTCCTTTACAACCGGACGGTAGTTTGCCGAAAGGTAATATACGGAACAAGTAAACTGGACGTGTTGCTTTCCTAATACAAGGTTAGCAAGTGGGTGACACAAAACCGCAAGTTTTGAGCTAAAATTTTCAATTCTGAAACCCACCAAACCCACAAAAATATTTTGCAAACACCGGTAAAGGGTTATTCCGGAAAACTTATCTAGGGTAAAAAAAAACTAGATTTAATTTTCAAAAAATCAAATGTTTTCATAAAGATCCAATTTCCTTAATGGATCTAAATTTTTATAGTCATGTGGGACTGTAAACCACATCGTTACTACCATTGTTCATACCGCCGTATTGAAATCACTGATGTACAAAGTGTGAAGAATAAAGAAGTGATTCTAGTATTTCAAGACAATATTGCTTGAGGACAAGCAACGCTCAAGTGTGGGAATATTTGATAATGCTAAAAACGAACATATATTTCATAGCATTATTCCTCAAGAAAGACAAGATTTTAGTTGGTATTGTTCGATTTACAAGCAATATTCGTTTAAATATTAAAAAGTGAAGACAAAAGGCAGAATCGACAAATTGAAGACAAAAAGGTCCAAAGAGCTAAAAAGTACAAGATACAACTAAAAAGGTTCAAAATATTGATGAGGAACGTCTCAAAATGACAAGAGTACAAGTTACAAAACGCAAAGTACACGATATAAAATAATACGCGAAGATGTCCGAAAATCCGGAACCGGGACCTGAGCCAAGAAGAAACGCCCGACGCAACGGACCAAAAATATCTAGTCTACTATGCACAAGAATATAATATAATATATATATAATTATATATAATTATATATTATATATATTATTATTATTATATTACGTCGGCAAGAAGAAAACAAATCAATTTGGCTGGATCCAGGGCGGCCATGCGACTCGCATGGCCAGAGGCACAAATCCATGCGAGTCGCATGGAGTGAAATTGCTGGTCAGGTCCTATATAAAGCCAGTTTTCTGCCGAGTTTTAGACACATAATTTTAATCTCTCTCAATATATACGATATATATATAATTTATATTTTAATTTTAATTTTAATTTTAATTTTAATAATAAGGGTATGTTAGCGAATGTTGTAAGGGTGTAAGTCGAAATTCTGTCCGTGTAACGCTACGCTATTTTTAATCATTGTAAGTTATGTTCAACCTTTTTATATTAATGTCTCGTAGCTAAGTTATTATTATGCTTATTTAAAAAGAAGTAATCATGATGTTGGGCTAATTACTAAAATTGGGTAATTGGGCTTTGTACCATAATTGGGGTTTGGACAAAAGAACGACACTTGTGGAAATTAGACTATGGGATATTAATGGGCTTTATATTTGTTTAACTAAATGAAAGTTTGTTAATGTTAATATAAAGATTTACAATTGGGCGTCCCTATAAATTACCATTTACACTCGATCGGACACGATGGGCGGGGTATTTATATGTACGAATAATCGTTCATTTAACCGGACACGGGAATGGATTAATAGCCACTAGAATAATTAAAACAGGGGTGGAATTACATTCAAGGGTAATTGGTGTAATTGTTAACAAAGTAGTAAAACCTTGGTTTACACGCAGTCGATAACCTGGTGTATTCATCAAACAAAGTATTAAAACCTTGTTACAATTCGAATCCCCAATTAGTTGGAATATTTAACTTCGGGTATAATAATAATTTGATGAGGACACTTGCAATTTATATTTATGACTGATGGACTGTTATGGACAAAAACCAGACGGACATATTAAATAATCCAGGACAAAGGACAATTAACCCATGGGCATAAAACTAAAATCAACACGTCAAACATCATGATTACGGAAGTTTAAATAGGCATAATTCTTTTATTTCATATTTAATTTCCTTTATTTTATATTTAATTGCACTTCTAATTATCGCACTTTTATCGCACTTTTAATTATCGTACTTTTTAATTATCGCAATTTTATTTTATCGCATTTTTATTATTCGCAATTTCATTATCGTTATTTACTTTACGCTTTAATTTTAAGTCTTGTATTTATATTTTACATTAGGTTTTAACTGCGACTAAAGTTTTAAAATCGACAAACCGGTCATTAAACGGTAAAAACCCCCCTTTATAATAATAATATTACCTATATATATATTTGTATTTTTATAAAAGTAAACTAATATAGCGTTGAGCTTTGTTTAAAGATTTCCCTGTGGAACGAACCGGACTTACTAAAAACTACACTACTGTACGATTAGGTACACTGCCTATAAGTGTTGTAGCAAGGTTTAAGTATATCCATTCTATAAATAAATAAATATCTTGTGTAAAATTGTATCGTATTTAATAGTTTTTCCTAGTAAAATATAAGCTATTTTATATACACCTCGTTCGACATCATACCTAAACGTCTCCTCGCGACGCCTGCCCCTGCTAGCTTGGGACACTCTGCCTTGCGATGTCCTTCTTTACGACAATTAAAACACACAAT
Source organism: Rutidosis leptorrhynchoides (assembly GCF_046630445.1). NCBI lineage: Eukaryota > Viridiplantae > Streptophyta > Magnoliopsida > Asterales > Asteraceae > Rutidosis > Rutidosis leptorrhynchoides. The sequence goes on along the minus strand of NC_092338.1, from coordinate 209,964,496 downwards.
GCCATTACCTCTCGTTAGCGGGCACTCCCAGCACTCGTGCTCTCTTACTCCACAATTGAAACATCTAGAGGCACTAGTATCCGACACTCCTTTCCTTCCGCTACCCGTGCTATTAATAGCACTTCTAGCCTTCTTGCTCGGAGCGCTGTACAAATTACCCCTTCTCTCACCCGAAGTATTACCAACCATCGTAGGAGCATACAATTCAAAACCCTTAGCCACGGAAAATAACTTAGCAAAAGAGTCCACTTGCCCAATGCTAATTTTCCCACGCAAATCATCGTTCAAAGTGTTAAGGAAGTCCTCCATCAACATCCTATCGTTATTATTATACTCGGGGGAAAATCGAGTCTTAGAAAAAAAGGTAGCCCTAAGAGTATTTAGGTCCATAGACCCTTATCGCAAACTTCGCAACTCATCACGCATCCGCGACAAATTGGCTTTCATCCGGAACTCCTCAAAGAATTCCTTCTTAAAATCGTCCCACAACAACCTCATGAATGGTTCTTCGCCAACGATATCAATCTTACTATCTAACCAATTCTTCGCATTACCCCGCAACAAACTATTAGTGAGTCTCGTTTTCTTGTCCGGAGGACATTACGTCGTACGAAAGCACCCTTCGACATCCGAGATCCAACTGGTACTCATTAACAGATCGGGATCTCCGTAGTAAATGGGAGGTTTATGTAATACCCCGTCCTAATCCATCCGGACGAAGTCCATATCGATTATAAACGATTCACAACAATTGATTACATCGCGAGGTACTTGACCTCTATATGATACATTTTACAAACATTGCATTCGTTTTTGAAAAAACAATCTTTCATTACATTGAAAGTTGGCGGCATGCATACCATTTCATAATATATCTATCTATAACTGACTTAATAATAATCTTGATGAACTCGACGACTCGAATTCAACATCTTTTGAAATATGTCATGAATGACTCCAAGTAATATCTTTAAAATGAGCAAATGCACAGTGGAAGATCTCTTTCATACCTGAGAATCAACATGCTTTCAAGTGTCAACCAAAAGGTTGGTGAGTTCATTAGTTTATCATAAAGAATCATTTCATAATTTTAATAGACCACAAGATTTCATACTTCCATTTCTCATAATCATACGTCCCATGCATAGAGACAAAAATATCATTCATATGGATTGAACACCTGGTAACCGACATTCACAATATGCATATAAGAATATCCCCATCATTTCGGGATCCTCCTTCGGACATGATATAAATTTCGAAGTACTAAGGCATCCGGTACTTTGGATGGGGCTTGTTGGGCCCGATAGATCTATCTTTAGAGTTCGCGTCAATTAGGGTGTCTGTTCCCTAATTCTTAGATTACCAGACTTAATAAAAAGGGGCATATTCGATTTCGATCATTCAACCATATAATGTAGTTTCGATTACTTGTGTCTATTTCGTAAAACATTTATAAAAGTTGCGCATGTATTCTCAGTCCCAAAAATGTAAAGAATAAAAGGGGATCAAAGGAACTCACCTATTGTATTTTGTAGTAAAAATACATATGACGACATTAGACAATCTGAACAATGCAGGGTTGGCCTCGGATTCACGAACCTATATCATTTTGTATATTTATTAATACATATAATGGAAATTACATAATTTTATTTATATATTATTTATATATCTATGGTTATATAGGATTTATTAAGTTCCATTTTTAAAACATATACTTTGTTTTTACATATTATTTCTTAGATTATATGTTATATATATTTACTTTGTATATATTTAAAATAATTAATATTTATTCATTTTGTTATATATATTTATATATTTATTCATTTACTTATATATAATTAATATATATATATATATATATATATATATATATATATATATATATATATATATATATATATATAAACCAAAGTTTTGTTATATGTAAGTACTTTTATAAATAATACTAATATGTTTGATATATAGTTATATAAAATATTTATATAGTTATAGCATATGGAATGAGTATATTTTACATACAAAATATTTATCTGTTAAAATGATGGTTTTTGATGATAATGATTTGCTAGTAATAATAATATTAATTTTATCAATAATAATGATAATACTAATAATAATACCTATGTTAATGTTAATAATAATACTAATAATTATAAAATGTTACAAATACTAATATTAACAAAAATAATAATAATTTGTATCATTATCATGATAATGATAATAATAAGCGTAATTGTATTGATAATAATAATACCTATATTGATAGTACTAATATTTAATAGATTTTAATAACACTACATTTATTGATTTTTGATTTAGATAACAATAATAATAATAATAATAATAATAATAATAATAATAATAATAATAATAATAATAATAATAATAATAATAATAATAATAATAATAATAATAATGAATATGTGATATCAATACTCTTAATCATAAACATAATGATAATAATAATACTTATTCTATTAATAATAACTCAGTAAATGATACTATTTGAAGTAATCATAATAATAATTATTTTTAACAATAATACTAGTTAATAATAATAATAACACTAATAACAATAATAATGATAATCATAATTATAACATTAATATCTAATACTAATAACCATAACAATAATAATAATAATAATAATAATAATAATAATAATAATAATAATCATAACAATTAATAATAATAATAATAATAATAGTAACTTTAAGAAAAAACTACCTCATAAGAAAGCCTTTAAAAAAAGTTAAACTGCAGCGAACGGGACTCGAACCCAAGACCACTCGTTCCACATTCTACTGCCTAACCAACCGTCTGTCTGTGGTTTTTCTCAAGTATAATGGATTCTAATTATATTTAACACTAGTTAGCAGGTTCTCCTTTCTCCTTCACTTCCAAACTCAAATACCCAAACCAGAGATCGATTCCATCCTTAACTACAGCTCGATTTATTCTTTGAAACGTAATTAGACACGACTAGATTTGTAATTAACAGGTACAAATTAAAAAAAAAATCAAAATAGGCTGACTGGTTCACGAATGAAGAACAAAAAAAAAATGTGATTATTGATTTGCAGTTCATTTTAGATAAAACCCATAACACGAACTATACTCTGAAACATTTAAAGAAACTATATGGATGATCAATTTCAACATAAACATCACAACACTTTCGAATTTTTACGATGAACATACCTGTTGACTTTTGAAAATTTAGTTTGACTTCGAAAATTCTAATTCGATAATAAAATTTAGCATATGAAACTTTACAGACAGGTTACATGAGATGTTCCTAACAAGACTACAATTCCACATTTTGAAATTTTGTTTGAAATCGTGGTTTTAAAAAAAAAATAAGAACAGAGGTACGTGAACATCTTTTCTTGATTTTTTTTTTAAATTTCGATTTCTGCCAATCAATGATATAAAGAAAGTGAGTATATAAGGGTTATAGAAACTGAATTGATTAATTGATGTGGACTTATAACAATATTAGACAGAAAGTACGAAATTCCCACTCAGGATGAATTATTCAGAAAATAAAATATTTAAAAGAATTTAAAAGCTGAAACAGATTGATAAAATAATCTTGGATTACTTCTGTGGACTAGTTCATGATTCGTACGATCAACAGACAGAAAACAATTTCTCCTACAGTTTGAAAGTGATGCTCAAATTGAGTAATTATTTATCTGCTGTAAAAGGATTTTTATAAATACAATCATATTTAATATTAATAATTATACTGATTTTCTTATTCATGTATATCTGTATATAACACATACACATATATTTATTAGTATATCTCTATTAGTATTAATATATCATAGTTTTTGTATAATCTCATCTTTATTTTTATTTTTATTTTTTAATTCATACATAATCTTAATATTAGATATATCTATAGTAATGATATTCTTAATGTTATAATACTACAATTTATAATAATAATATAATAGTAATAACAATATTACTAATGGTAATGATAACTATAAATTTATATCAATAATATATATATATTTTTAACAATAATATATATATATATATGCACATATATTTTGGTTTACAATTAAAGGTTCGTGCATCGTCGAAATTTGGTCAAAGTTAAATGAATGTATGAACACGGTTTAAAATTCTTGAGATTTAACTTAACAACTTTGCTTATCGTGTCGGGAACATATAAAGATAAAGTTTAAATTTGGTCGGAAATTCCCGGGTCATCACAGTACCTACCCGTTAAAGAAATTTCGTCCCGAAATTTGAGTGAGGTGGTCATGGTTAACAATAAAAATGTTTTCATGACGAATATTAGTTGATAAATAGAGTTTTATCATCATTGAATAATTTGGATAAAACGATTCGATTACTCAAAGCGTACAAGTGAAGCTATCACAAAAGATTGATATAAGACATTAGATATTCGTCTTTACTTTTGATGTAGTCATGGTTGAATTCCGGAATTCAAGGGATTTAAAAGAAAATCTTGAAGATCTATAAGATCTGGTTCTTCGGGATTTATGGAAATTAAGATCTTTTTAATTAAATACGGTGATCTGCCTCGATTACTACGTCTGAATTTTTCCATTATAAATTTACCTTTTCCGTTCCATTAGTTTTCACCACTTCTATACTCAATTCCCAAATTCAAAAGATTTATGAAAATGCTTAACCCTGTTCTGATCCTTGTTCTTATTCTAACTATCGTAATGATCGTTCTTCTTTTCCAACTCCCACCTGAAGAATCTGTTTAATTCTACTATGGTCTAGGGATTATTGTATTTATAATCCTCCCGTGTCTTTATATTGCTATACGCACTGATATCCACAGTTTGTAATTTCGGTGTTGTTGTTGGGCTTTATATTTTCCTTATATATCGGAGCATCATGCTCTTGTTTTCTCTTCCCGACTTTAAATCAAGCGAATAATGGTCCAGAATTTGTAGATATAAAGTTTTGAATGATTATAATGTTTTAAGCAGGAATGAACGTGATAGCACAATTTGATTTTCAAATTTATCAACCTCACGGAAGATAGAATCATCAAGAATACATTTTCTTAATATGTTTAGAAGTTAAGCGGAATGAAAGAGTTATGTAACATGGCACATGATGACGTTATAATCTGTGAATCATCACGTTCCATTAGAAACTCGTCATGACTTACTTTAATATAATCACGTTGATCAAGTGTCATTATATTATACTAATTCATGCATCAATCCCCAACATTACTTCAATAACATTCATATTTTGAGCTCGAAAGTTTACAGAATATAGAAACTAACAGTTTCTATATGATGTGATACTGATAGCACGAAGAGATTAATGATTTCAGATAAGAATAGTTATAAAAATATCTCCAGAAATATGGAGGATATTTATAATGAAAGATACGATGGTATCATGGAATTTTTAATATCGATGGATGATGAAGAAGATTTATCCGTAAGGGTTTAGATTCGGAAGCAAGGTATTCGTTAAAGATTTCACCTGAAACAGAATCATTTGGATTCTTTGAAGTCAAACTTATTCTTTTTGATTTGTCCACGGATTTCTTCATAGTTTCGCATAATCCGCTTTTCGACACTAATTTTCTATTGTGTGTTTCCAATACAATGATACACAGGAAGCACGAAGAGGTATATAATTTTGGACGAGAATATTTATGAAAATATCCTCAGAAATATCGAAGTTATTGATGATGATATTTTGGAATTTCTAAGTTCGATGGTTGATGGAGAAAGATTTTTCGCAAGATTTTAACATGACTTCGGAGCAAGATATTCTTTAAAGATTTCAACGGATCTAGATTTATCTAGGTTCTATGAATTTAGGGTATGTTACTTGTATTTCTCCTTGATTTCCTTTATGGTTAGCTTAATCCACTTTCTAGTTCCAACTTTTCTGAGCTTTTCCAACATACTAATCTTTATCATCAAACTTTCGATGATTATGGTCATTTACGGTTATCTACAGTTTTTGCTGCTTCATTCAGCTTTTTTTTCAATATTCAGAGTATTGATTTGTGACTGAGTGCTTTTCAGAATTTCAGAATGAGAGATCATAATTCTAAGAGATAAATGTCATATATATAACTGTTGATGTAGGTATGCTGTGAGTTTTCAAAGTACTGATTGCTGATTCCCGGTAATTGTTATGGCAATTATTGTTACAGTGTGTAGATGAATACAAGATGGGGTTCCAATGAATAAATATAATGATTCTTCGGAGAAATTAAGTCGATGAGTAATGAAGTTGTTGATAAGTTTCTGTTCATGTGGTGAAATATAAACAGTTCCCCGGTAACGATAACGAAAGGTGGGATTATAAATCAAGTTATAATAAGTTTAATCCGAATGAAAGTCAAAGTTGATTTGCTGGAGCTATGACAAAATTGGCTAATTGGGAAAGGAATTGTAAAGTTATTTTCGGTAGTAACAACGCCCAAGGAGCTAGCACAGATACGTGTTAAACGTTTACTCATGTTCTGAGTGTTTCCAGGTGCATAACTATATGTATCAATCTTTTCTTTCGTTGATGAAGTGCGGTTGGTTCATCCTCTCGATTGAGATGTTTTCAAGAGTCATGAAAGGTTTGAACGCAGATTGTAATCGTCAAGATACAAATGAGATTTAAAATGAAATCAAGTGGCAACTTGAAGAAATGTTTAGTTTCATATGTTATATTCAATATTTTAATTCCTTTTAATTGTCCAATGTCATTAGTCCACAGTCGATAGTCCACATTTAACAGTCCAATAATTTATATATAATTTAATATATAATATTCGAATTAATTAATACGTATCGTGACCTGTATACGTCTCAGACTCGATCACAACTCAAAGTATATATATTATTTGAGAATCAACCTCAACCCTGTATAGAGAACTTGATCATTACTGCATATAGAGTGTCCATGGTGATTCCAAATAATATATATAGATGCGTCGATATGATATGTCAAAACCTTGTATACGTGTCCCGATATTTAAAGTGCGTAAAATAAATACAGAAATTAAATGACGATAAATAAAATGCGTAAAGTAAATAACAGAAATTAAGTGACAATAATTAAAATTGCGATAATTAAATTGCGATAATTAAATGGTAATACGGAATTAACAGTTAGCTAGGAATAGTTAGCTATGATTTTGTTAGCGTGGATTCTTAATAGAATTTCATATTGTTAATTAATCTGTTTCTAATCAATTTTTATTGTGTCCATTATTTCTTCGTTATGCCACTTAATGGATTCTGATAAATCAAAATCCAAATATGTAATTGGATGAAAATGGTTATTCTGTGATGAACGGATTTGTATATCGGTGGATGTAAGTAGGATAGTAAATGAATGTTGAATCATATTCGAAGAATGTACAGTGTAACTTATTAATGTAAAATCTAAATATTCCTCGGGTGGTACCTACCCGTTAAAATATTTTCACCATTAACAGTTTGTACAATAAAAATTTTAATTATAATCTCTATGAAAACATATATACATATATATTTTCTTCAGACGTAATCATGGATTTAATGAGTCAATGGGAAATTAAACTCATTTAGTTTTCGGTTGGAACTAGAATAAATAATCTCTAAAACTTTAGAGATTACATATTCTCCATGTCGAACGAAGATAATTGAGTTAGAACGATACGTAGAACGAAGATCATACTCAAGGTACAGATGATGATATTGGAGCATGGATTGTTGATGGTACTGGTGCTGTTATTGATGGTACTGTTGGTGCTGGTGATGTTGCTGAAGCTGGTACATTTTTCACCATATTCTCCGAATTAATTATTCGAGCGCGAAGTTGGTTGACTTATTACTCCAGGATGATTGTCGGTTGGAACGAGCGGATAAATAAGGTTCAGAATTGTGGATGGAATATAATCTTGTCGAGTTACCCTGAAAATGAGACGGAAAATGGTGTCTCGAACAGGTTCGCCGGTAAACGCTTCAGGTTCATTGTCAAGAGGTGAATTCGGTTGATGGAAGGGATTGCCTTCTGCGCGTTTCCATTAATTAAGTCGACTATGAAACCATCAGATGAATTGATAATGGATGATTGGTTGATTCATGCCGATGACGCTGTTTTCGGAGCTTAGGTGAACATCTATGTCGGAATAGCTATCGAAATCTGAGGGACTCGAACTGGTTGTAGGATTCATCTCATACGATCAGATGAAGGATTTTCGATAAGAAATATATTATAGGATGTAGATTAGTACTCTGCAATACATAATTTACATATGCATATATAATACTAAAATCCCATAAGTTACGGAGGAAATCTACTGAAGTTGTCAGACAAAGTTACAGTAATAGATACGCTAAGATATGAATTTATCTATACACTGTCTATGCAATAGAGGCAGTAAGACATGTCCAGACTAAGAATGATAAGCAGATAATTTCCTAAGGATGATAAGCAAATGATTTCCAACACGAAATGATAAGCAAAACTTTTGACATGCAGACACGGTCGAAGTCCAGACTCACTAATGCCTCCTAACGATTTATCAGTTAGACACACTAATGCAGACCTGGTTCGCTAAGACCATCGCTCTGATACCAACTGTAATACCCCATCCTAATCCATCCGGACGAAGTCCATATCGATTATAAACGATTCACAACAATTGATTACATCGCGAGGTACTTGAACTCTATATGATACATTTTACAAACATTGCATTCGTTTTTGAAAAGACAATCTTTCATTACATTGAAAGTTGGTGGCATGCATACCATTTCATAATATATCTATCTATAACTGACTTAACAATAATCTTGATGAACTCGACGACTCGAATGCAACGTCTTCTGAAATATGTCATGAATGACTCCAAGTAATATCTTTAAAATGAGCAAATGCACAGCGGAAGATCTCTTTCATACCTGAGAATCAACATGCTTTCAAGTGTCAACCAAAAGGTTGGTGAGTTCATTAGTTTATCATAAAGAATCATTTCATAATTTTAATAGACCACAAGATTTCATACTTCCATTTCTCATAATCATACGTCCCATGCATAGAGACAAAAATATCATTCATATGGATTGAACACCTGGTAACCGACATTCACAATATGCATATAAGAATATCCCCATCATTCTGGGATCCTCCTTCGGACATGATATAAATTTTGAAGTACTAAAGCATCCGGTACTTTGGATGGGGCTTGTTGGGCCCGATAGATCTATCTTTAGAGTTCGCGTCAATTAGGGTGTCTGTTCCCTAATTCTTAGATTACCAGACTTAATAAAAAGGGGCATATTCGATTTCGATCATTCAACCATATAATGTAGTTTCGATTACTTGTGTCTATTTCGTAAAACATTTATAAAAGTTGCGCATGTATTCTCAGTCCCAAAAATGTAAAGAATAAAAGGGGATCAAAGGAACTCACCTATTGTATTTTGTAGTAAAAATACATATGACGACATTAGACAATCTGAACAATGCAGGGTTGGCCTCGGATTCACGAACCTATATCATTTTGTATATTTATTAATACATATAATGGAAATTACATAATTTTATTTATATATTATTTATATATCTATGGTTATATAGGATTTATTAAGTTCCATTTTTAAAACATATACTTTGTTTTTACATATTATTTCTTAGATTATATGTTATATATATTTACTTTGTATATATTTAAAATAATTAATATTTATTCATTTTGTTATATATATTTATATATTTATTCATTTACTTATATATAATTAATATATATATATATATATATATATATATATATATATATATATATATATATATATATATATATATATATATATATATATATATATATATATATATATATATATATATATATATATATATATATATATATATATATATATATATATATATATAAATATATATATATATATATATATATAAACCAAAGTTTTGTTATATGTAAGTACTTTTATAAATAATACTAATATGTTTGATATATAGTTATATAAAATATTTATATAGTTATAGCATATGGAATGAGTATATTTTACATACAAAATATTTATCTGTTAAAATGATGGTTTTTGATGATAATGATTTGCTAGTAATAATAATATTAATTTTATCAATAATAATGATAATACTAATAATAATACCTATCTTAATGTTAATAATAATACTAATAATTATAAAATGTTACAAATACTAATATTAACAAAAATAATAATAATTTGTATCATTATCATGATAATGATAATAATAAGCGTAATTGTATTGATAATAATAATACCTATATTGATAGTACTAATATTTAATAGATTTTAATAACACTACATTTATTGATTTTTGATTTAGATAACAATAATAATAATAATAATAATAATAATAATAATAATAATAATAATAATAATAATAATAATAATAATAATAATAATAATAATAATAATAATAATAATAATGAATATGTGATATCAATACTCTTAATCATTAACATAATGATAATAATAATACTTATTCTATTAATAATAACTCAGTAAATGATACTATTTGAAGTAATCATAATAATAATTATTTTTAACAATAATACTAGTTAATAATAATAATAACACTAATAACAATAATAATGATAATCATAATTATAACATTAATATCTAATACTAATAACCATAACAATAATAATAATAATAATAATAATAATAATAATCATAACAATTAATAATAATAATAATAATAATAACTTTAAGAAAAAACTACCTCATAAGAAAGCCTTTAAAAAAAGTTAAACTGCAGCGAACGGGACTCGAACCCAAGACCACTCGTTCCACGTTCTACTGCCTAACCAACCGTCTGTCTGTGGTTTTTCTCAAGTATAATGGATTCTATTTATATTTAACACTAGTTAGCAGGTTCTCCTTTCTCCTTCACTTCCAAACTCAACTACCCAAACCAGAGATCGAGTCCATCCTTAACTACAGATCGATTTATTCTTTGAAACGTAATTAGACATGACTAGATTTGTAATTAACAGGTACAAATTAAAAAAAATATAAAAATCAAAACAGGCTGACTGGTTCACGAATGAAGAACACAAAAAAAAAATGTGATTATTGATTTGCAGTTCGTTTTAGATAAAACCCATAACACGAACTATACTCTGAAACATTTATAGAAACTATATGGATGATCAATTTCAACATAAACATCACAACACTTTCGAATTTTTACGATGAACATACCTGTTGACTTTTGAAAATTTAGTTTGACTTCAAAAATTCTAATTCGATAATAAAATTTAGCATATGAAACTTTACAGACAGGTTACATGAGATGTTCCTAACAAGACTACAATTCCACATTTTGAAATTTTGTTTGAAATCGTGATTTTAAAAAAAAATAAGAACAGAGGTACGTGAACAGCTTTTGTAATTTTTTTTTTTAAATTTCGATTTCTGCCAATCAATGATATAAAGAAAGTGAGTATATAAGGGTTATAGAAACTGAATTGATTAATTGATGCGGACTTATAACAATATTAGACAGAAGGTACGAAATTCCCACTCAGGATGAATTATTCAGAAAATAAAATATTTAAAAGAATTTAAAAGCTGAAACAGATTGATAAAATAATCTTGGATTACTTCTGTGGACTAGTTCATGATTCGTACGATCAACAGACAGAAAACAATTTCTCCTACAGTTTGAAAGTGATGCTCAAATTGAGTAATTATTTATCTGCTGTAAAAGGATTTTTATAAATACAATCATATTTAATATTAATAATTATACTGATTTTCTTATTCATGTATATCCGTATATAACACACACACATATATATATATATATATTAGTATATCTCTATTAGTATTAATATATCATAGTTTTTGTATAATCTCATCTTTATTTATTTATTTTTTTTTTAATTCATACATAATCTTAATATTAGATATATCTATAGTAATGATATTCTTAATGTTATAATACTACAATTTATAATAATATAATAGTAATAACAATATTACTAATGGTAATGATAACTATAAATTTATATCAATAATATATATATATTTTTAACAATAATATATATATATGCACATATATTTCGGTTTACAATTAAAGGTTCGTGCATCGTCGAAATTTGGTCAAAGTTAAATGAATGTATGAACATGGTTTAAAATTCTTGAGATTTAACTTAACAACTTTGCTTATCGTGTCGGGAACATATAAAGATAAAGTTTAAATTTGGTCGGAAATTCTCGGGTCATCACAGTTTAGTCACCCGAAAGTTCTTGTAACTAAACTCCTTTTCAACATCACCTCAAGGTTTGAGAAACCCTCTTTCGAACACTTCTCGGAGTGCACTCATTCGCTCCTTAACCGCGGCTTCAATCCTAGCAGTCATCTCATCATCGTCATTTTGTTCTCCATTCGAAGTCCCGCTTCTCGTCATCATTCTAAAGAATGCAAAATGATTAAACAACGAAACGCAAATAAACCACACACAACACCGCCCCATCTTGCTTAACAACTGTCGTACATCACTTGTTAGACACGATTTGAACTCATAATAATGGTAGCTAGTCATTATTACGTGTACACGCCATCTCAACTCATTAGTATAATGACTATCTTGCTCGATGATATTCATAACGCAAACACAAACACTAACACAATGCGATATAAGCACACACAAGATAATATCACGATACAAGCCACTGTCCTAGTTAGTTCACCTACACGCTAAGGCACTAACCAAATTCCCATTTGTAACGATCCAACCCGTTATCCAACCGAATATGCAAAAAAAAAAAAAAATTTATACAGAAGGGGTGTGCGGCACGCAACCCCATATATGTGCGGCGCGCACATAGCTTGGCAGCTTGCTGTCCAAAATTTCCATTTTTCGATTAATGATCTCCCACTTCCCGACACTTTTAGACGAAATGGTTTTCACAACATTTAATATTAGTTAAAACTAACACGTTCCAATAATAAAATGAGTTTTACAACACCGGGCCCACATCGGCCGTTTTACGACTTTCGTACAAAATACAAGTTTATGACCACATCATTTTTAACACAAAATAAAGACCGAGCATGGTGATTGGGGATACACTACCCAATCCTAATCAATCCAAATGCAAGATCTTCGAAAGCAACTACGCGAGTCCACTAGTTCCCACGCTTACCCGAGCCACCGCATCCATGCAAATCTATAAAAATGTAAACAACGAGAGGGTAAGCTAATGCTTAGTGAGTGAGAATATACTATATATATATATATATATATATATATATATATATATATATATATATATATATATATATATATATATATATATATATATATATATATATATATATATATATATATATATGCGAAAAATGAATACGCATCGCCAACACATAAATAGTAAACACATACCGCAATCCGAGCAAAACTAAGAAAAGTTATACCTAACGTCCCACCAAGCCAAATCCATAAGATTAGCTACAACATACAATAAGTATATATACGCATATACAAGATACATCCGAAAATACAACAAGGTTAACCCCTTAACCTTAAACCCATGAAGGTTGGCCGAACAACCCGAGCCTTAGTGAATTCGTACAACCCGAGATTCACTTCCGTCACCACTTCAACAACCGAGGACGACCGTACTACCCGTGCCTTAGTGAAGTCTTACAACCTGAGATTCACTACCTCATCAATAAGATGACCAAACAACCCGAGTCATCATGAATCCGCACAACCCGAGATTTGCTACCTCATCAAAACCCATATCATCGAGGTTACTCAACCGTAACTCAATACCAATCCCACTACATCGGGATTATATAACTCCATATCACAAGTCCATATGATAACGTACACACGAAGTGTGCACCTCGCCAAAGGTGGTCAACCAAAATGCACAACCGTGCCAATTGGACTTATTAAGCAAGCCCATCAAATCCACCTATATGTGAAGTGAGTTCTATAACTGAGAACCACTTCACCCGACCCGCACCCATCCTACACATACATATGCACATAGGATATTAACACTCACCTTGTCGTCTTGATGAATGCTAATGAATAATCCGCAACTCGCCAATGGAATGTACCTATTCCAATATCACAATACAAGTAACACACTTAGAGTGGATTTACAAACTAACTCAAAACGACACTTATTGCAATTTCGACCAATTGCACTTCCAAGCACAAAACGCGGCCAAACTAACCAATAATCACTAACACAAGTGAAAATGGTCCTAATACGCCAATTAAACCCAAACACAAGTGTTAAACACTTATCATTCTCAAAATTAGCCATAAACCCAAATTTTGACTCAATTCAAAATTAGTCTTTCAAATACACCAAAATGGGTTCCAACACTTCCATAATCACCAAACCTAGTGATTAAACCCAATTCCAAGTCATAAATCATGGCCAAGTTGGTTTCCAACCCAAAACCCACCAACAACAACAATAAACCTGATTACTAGCATCAATGAACTCACTTCAAGAGTTAAAATGGGTTTATCTACAAATCAAGTTCAAACCCTAACTTTGAATATCAAATCAAACAATGAAATTCTTAGTTAGAACTTACCACAATAACTAAAAGATTGCTAGGAACGAGGTGAACAACTTTAACACTCGAGCTTTTGATCAATTCGAGCTTCTTCTTCTCCAAAACCCCAATTCTCTCTCTAGAACTCTCTCTCTATCTAAGAATGGATGTGAGTGTTGAATGGATGGGAAAGTGATCCAAAATTGGATCCAAACCAGCTGATAAGCTCTCAGATCCGTTATCAAGTGAAAAGACTAAAAAGCCCCTCATTAAACTCTAATTAAAATCAAAACAGGAAAACTGTCCCAGGTGAGGTGCGCGGCGCGCACCCTTTCCTTGTGCGGCGCGCAGAGAGGTCAGAACAGCTTGCCAGTTTAATTATTTGTTCCACGCTTCACCCACTTAAGTACACCATAAATACTCTATGTACAATCAATATTAGGGTCTTACAACTCTCCCCCACTTGAAATTGATCACGTCCTCGTGATCCTCGTTACTTAACCGATTGGACCCACACTCCATGGTCCTCAAATATGCATTCCAATACGACTTCCGCTGTGACGACCCGGATGTTTTCGACTAAATTTAAACTTAATCTTTATATGATTTCGATACGATAAGCAAAGTATGTAATGTGGAGTCTATAAAATTTTGGAACGATGTTTATATATTCAATTGACCTTCGACTGCTTTCGACGATTCATGAAAAATTAATTGTAAATAGATATGTGTGTATGTATATATAAATAATAAATTCGAAATATAATTTGAAGTATTATATGTTGTTATTATTAAAAATTAATAAAATAAAAAATAGGATATTATAATAATTATTTAAAATATATCTCTATATATAAATAAAGTATATTAAAAATAAATATTAAATGATTGTAATACTCGTTTGATGTTTTGATTGATATTAAGCAAGTTAAATTCAAACTTATGTAATTTTAAAATAAACGGTGATACGAAAATGTGTTCTATAAATTTTAGGCTTATTAATAATGTATTTAGTAACTATTTATTAAGTTTTAACACTTTTTATATTTCACCCATAAATGAGAGGGACAGTTGATGTAATTTTTATTTAACAAATTAATGATTGAATTTTATACTATAATGACTGAAATAAATAAATATAATTATCATAAAAATATGGAATTTTTCTGTGTACTTTTATCTACCACTGGTTAACAACGGAGTACTAAATAATAGTCTGTGAAACTGTCGGCAGAATTAAATATTGTACACCACGTTTTAGTTAGATTGATTATTATATGTTACTGTTTTCTCTTTTTGATTCCAGCTCATTAGAGTTTATATATATATATACACACACATATTAACATAACATAACATATACACATATACATAAAATTCTCTATCTATCTCTCATCTATGTAACTCAATCGCCAACCGCTGCTATCATTGTTTAACCAACATCACAGCCACCACGAGACCCATCATTATGGTTTCTTCTTCGTTGACAATTTATCACCTCTCTATCACCACCAACCACCCACGAAACCCACTGTTGTAATCAACCATTTTTCTGCTTTCTTGTTCTACTTCTATTCGTACAACACCTCACCACTTCCATCGTGAGCTCAACCATCAACCAAGACCACCACTCGAAACCCATCAACCACTACTTCACCTCCAAGACACCATCAAACCCTCACCATAAAACCCCATGAACTCATCCTGCAGCTGAGATTTGATTCTGTCTCTATTCAATATAAACCAACACCAAATCTTCACTGCTGCATTTTCTATTATGTTTTGGATTAAGCAACACAAACCCTCAAAAATCATTACAACTACCACGAATCACCATCTTACTGCTATGCTATTTCCTTCGAACAAGAACCAAACAGTATCAAGATTTATGTGAACTATTACTGCCACTACTGTTCGAAGGATGCAAGCTACTATAACATATATATATATATATATATATATATATATATATATATATATATATATATATATTTGTTTCTTTTCTTTCTTTCTTTTCTTTTTCGGTTCACTTCAAATCACCACCATACACATCGTGTATAACTACTGCAAATTTTTCTGTTTACAGCCGTCACTATTGTAGGTGTACTGCTACTATATATTTTTTTCATTTCCCTCACCACCACCACAGAACCGAATTTACTTTTTGCTTTATGCTATGGACTGGTACAAACTTGGGCCGAGAACTTTCTTTTTATTGGTGAACCTTGAGTCCAAGAAGATAGTAGCTGGGCCGTAAATTGAGTAGGCCTGATGGGCTGTGTGTGTTATTATGTTGGGCCTCCAACGAGAATCCTTATGATAATAAAAATGAACAAGTGGTAAGAATGAAGGTGACGTTAATGGCTGTAAAGATGATGATAAAACGTGATGATGATCGTGATGTTATGCTCATTGACGGATATGATAATATAGGATGATACTCGTACGAGATGTATGATGAACGAATGATTAAGAATATGATGATGAGCCGTTATATATTCATGATGATGATAGTTAATAACACGTTTATGATGGAATTTTATGATGTACAAGTAATGATGATTCAGTTTGTAGGAGAAAAAGAAAAACGGAATTCATGGTTAAAGGAGATTAATATGTGAATTATTTCAGAAAAGCAACATAGCTTAGAAGGTTGGTGTGTGTTGGTTTGAACGAGAGGTCGCAAGTTCAATCCCTACCTGTAGCATTTTTTTTGTTTAGTTGAACTTGGGCTTGTGAAATCGTAATTGCTCGATGGGCCTAGTTATATCTTTGTTGCTTTTGGCCAAATTACATTATGCTGTTGGGCTATTACGATCATGATTATTGGGTCGAGATTTAAATTAGATAGATGGGTTTATTTAATTGTCTTGTTGTTGGGCCATGATTATATTGGGACGAGCAGAAAATAGTTAAATAAATATGGGACATGATTTATAACAGGAAAGTAGAAATAGTGGAATGGTTAAGGGAGGGGTTGTGTTAACGAGAGGTCACGGGTTCGAATCTTGGCTATGACATATTTGGTATCTTTTTAAGGTATTATTATTATTATTATTATTATTATTATTATTATTATTATTATTATTATTATTATTATTATTATTATTATTATTATTATTATTATTATTATTATTATTATTATTATTATTATTATTATTATTATTATAATTATCATTTTATTATTAAAATTATCATTATTATTAAAATTATCATTTTTACTACTTGTATTATTATTATTATTATTATTATTATTATTATTATTATTATTATTATTATTATTATTATTATTATTATTATTATTATTATTATTATTATTATTATTATAACTATATTATTATTATGAATACTACTATTAATATTATTATGATTATTACAATAAAAAAAATTAGTTATATTAAAATATATTTAACAAACTATATTAATATTCTTATAATAAATATTAATTATTTATTTAAAAGCATATAACATAAATATATTAATTAAGTTATTAACAAACATATAATTTATTAAGATAACATTTATATCACTAATAATATATAAATTTATACAATTACAATTATATGTGTAAATATATATATATATATATATATATATATATATATATATATATATATATATATATATATATATATATATATATATATATATATATATATATATATATATATATATATATATATATAAATGATATAGGTTCGTGAATCCGAGGCCAACCCTACATTTGTTCATTGTCGTCATATGTATTTTTACTACAAAATACAATAGGTGAGTTTCATTTGCTCCCTTTTTAAATGCTTTTGCAATATATATTTTTGGGACTGAGAATGCATGCGCTGCTTTTATAATTGTTTTACGAAATAGACACAAGTAATCGAAACTACATTCTATGGTTGGAGTATCGAATCGAATATGTCCCTTTTTAGCTTGGTAGCCTAAGAATTAGGGAAATGGCCCATAATTGACGCGAATCCCAAAGATAGATCTATGGATCTTGACACGTCCCATTCGGGTTACGAATGCTTTAGTTCTTCGATTATCATGTCCGATGAGAGTCCCGGAGTGATGGGGATATTCTATATGCATCCTGTTAGTTCGGTTATCAAGCGTTCAATCCATATGAATGATTTTTATCTCTATGCAGTTTGCGAAATGCCTGATATGAGATGTTACTTATGAAAAATGAAATCTTATGGTCTATTAAAATGATGGAAATGAATGTTTATGGTAAACTAATGAACTCACCAACCTTTTGGTTGACACTTGAAAGCATGTTTATTCTCAGGTATGAAAGAAATCTTCCGCTGTTCATTAGCTCATTTTAAGGTTATTACTTGGAGTCATTCATGACATATTTCAAAAGACATTGCATTCGAGTCGTTGAGTTCATCAAGATTATTACTAAGTCAATTATAGTTGGATATATTATGAAATGGTATGCATGCCGTCAACTATCGATGTAATTAAAGTTTGTCTTTTAAAAACGAATGAAAATGTTTGTAAAATGTATCATATAGAGGTCAAGTACCTCGCGATGAAATTAATTGTAATGTATTCATCCAGATGGATTAGGACGGGTCATGAAAGTTGGTATCAGAGCGGTGGTCTTAGCGAACCAGGTCTTGCATTAGTGTGTCTAACTAGTAGTTATTAGGATGCATTAATGAGTCTGGACTTCGACCGTGTCTGCATGTCAAAAGTTTTGCTTATCATCTCTAGTCGAAAATCATCTGCTTATCATCCTTAGGAAATTACCTGCTTATCATTTTTAGTCTAGACACATCATACTGCAATGATTGCATGAATAGTGTATAGACAAAAATTCATATCTTAGCATATCTGCTAATTCATATCTTAGCGTATCTGCTAATTCATATCTTAGCGTATCTGTTATTGTTATCTGTGCCTGACAGATTCCGTAGATTCCTCTGTAACTTATGGGATTTTAGTGTTATATATGCATATGTAAATTATGTATTACAGGGTACTAATCTACATCCTAAAATCTATTTCTTATCGAAAATCCTTCATCTGATCGTACGAGATGAATCTCTCAACCAGTTCGAATTCCTCAGATTCCGAAAGCTATTTCGATATGGAGTTTCACCTAAGCTCCGAAAGCAGTGTCACCAGAATGAATCAATCAATCATCCATCCCCAATTCATCTGATAAGTTCGGAGTCGACTTAACCAATGGAAACGAGAAGAAGGCGATACTTTCCATCAACCAAATTCACCTTTTGGCGAAGAATTTGAAGTACTTACCGGCGAACCTGTTCGAAACACCATTTTCTCTCTCATTTCCAGAGTATCTCGACACGATTATATTCTATCCACAATTCTAAACCTTATTCATTCGCTCGTTCCGACCGACAAATCATTCTGGAATAATAGAAGAAGTCAACGAACTTCGCGCTCGAGTAATCAATTTGGAAAATATGGTGCAAAATTTACCATCTTCAGCAACATCACCGGCACCAACAGTACCATCAATAACAGCACCAGTACCATCAATAACACACGCCTCAACATCTCATTCTATACCACGATTATAATCATCATACTACGTATCGTTCTACATCAATTATCTTCGTTCGACATGGCAATTATGTAATCTCTAATGTTTAAGAGATTATATATTCTTGTTCTAACGGTAAATCAAATGAGTTTAATATCATATTGACTCATTAAATCTATGATTACATCTAAAGAAAATATATATGTATATATATTTTTTCATAAAGACTGTATTTAAAAATTCTTTCGTACAAACTGTTAATGGTGAAAATATTTTAACGGGTGGGTAATACCCGAGGAATATTTAGATTTCACATTAATAAATTACACTGTACATTATTCGAAGCTGATTCAACAGTCATTCACTATCCTACTTACAACCACCGATATACGTATCCGTTCACCGCAGAATAACCCTTTTCATTCAATTTCATACTTGAATTTTGACTTATCAGAATCCGACAAGTGGCATAATGAAGAAAACATTGGACAAAATAAAATTTGTTAGAAACAAACAAATTAACTATGAGAAATTTTATTAAGAATCTACGCTAACAAAATCCTAGCTAACTGTTCCTAGCTAATTGCTCCTAGCTAACTGATTACATTTTATTTATTGAAATTTACATTCTAGCAATTTTATTTATCATCATTTAATTTCTGTTATTTATTTTTACGCACTTTAAATATCGGGGCACGTATACAAGGTTTTGACATATCATATCGACGCATCTATATATATATTATTTGGAATAACCATAGACACTCTATATGCAGTAATGCTGGAGTTAGCTATACAGGGTTGAGGTGGATTCTACAATAATATATATAGTTTGAGTTGTGAGACATGTACATGGGTCACGATACGTATTAATTAATTCGAATATTATATATGAATTATTGAATTGCTAACTGTGGACTAGTAACTGTGGACTACCAACATTGGACAATTAAAATGAATTAAAATATTGATTATAACATATGAAACTAAACAATTCTTCAAGTTTGCCACTTGATTTCATCTTAAACCTCAATTGTATCTTGACAATTACAATATGCGTTCAAACCTTTCACGATTCTTGAAAACACCTCAATCGAGAGGATGAACCAACCGCACTTCATCTACGAAAGAAAAGATTGATGCATATAGTTATGCACTTGAAAAAAAACTCTCGGAAACTGAGTAAACGTTTAACACATAGCTGTGCTAATTCCTTTAGCGTTATATTCATTGAAAAATAACTTTGCAACTCCTGTTCGAGATAGCCAGTTTTGTCACAGCTCCAGCAAGTCAACTTCGACTTTTTGTTTAAAACAACCTTATCATAACCTTGATATATATGCGTGCTCTTTTATTGTTACTGGGGAACCTTTTATATTCCACCATATTACCATCAGCGTTTAATCATCTAAAAACACAATTCTCCTGCAACCACCTGGAATTGATAAACGATGATTCAGATATCGTAGCATTAAATGCAGAGGAAACTGAAAAATTGTAGATAGTCTAAATGGCCAAAAGTTTGATGATAAAGAATGGAGTGTTAGGAACGCTCGATAGAAAATTTGGTATTGAAAAACATATTGAGCAAATCATGAAGGAGACCAAAGCCAAATACAAGGACCATACTATATATTCAAAGAAACCAGGTAATTCTGGATCGTATGAAACCTTCAACGAATATCTTGCTTCGTACACATGTTAAAATCTTTAGGAAAAATCTTTCTTCATCAACCATCGAACTTAGAAATTCCAAAATATCATCATAAATATCTTCGATATTTCTGAAGATATTTTCATAAATATTCTCGTCCGAAATTATTTATCTCTTCGTGCTATCTATATTACATCATAAAGGAAACTACTTTAGTTTCTAAATTTCTTTAAAATTTGAGCTTGAATTATGAATGATTTTAAAGTAGTGTTGGAAATTGATGCATGAGTTAGTATAATATAATGACACTTGATCAACGTGATTATATTACAGTAAGTCATGCTGAGTTTCTAATGGGAAGTGATGATTCACAGATCATAACATCATCATGTGCTATGTTGCATAACTCTTTCATTCTACTTAACTCCTGAACAAATCAAGAAAATGTATTCTTGATGGTTCTATCTTCCGTGATGTTGATAAATTTGAAAATCAAATCGTGCTATCACGTTCCTTCCTGCTTAGAACATTATAATCATTCGAAACTCTATATCTACAAATTCTGGACCATTATTCGCTTGACTTGAAGTCGGGAAGAGAAAACAAAAGCATAGAGCTTTGAAATATAAGGGAGAATATAAAGCCCGATAATAACACATAAATTACAAACCTTGCATATCAATATTTATCACAACATAAAGACACGGGAGAATTAAAAACATTTAACCCCAAGGGCGAAGTAGAAGAAAGCAGATTCCTCTGGTGGAAGTTGGAAAAGGAGAATGATTGTTGCTATAGTAAGGATGAGGACAATGATCAGAACTGGATTAAGCATTTTCACAATCGTTTGGATGTATGAACTAAGAAAGAAAGTATAGGAATGATGAGAATAATGGAACGGAAGAATTTAATTTATAATGGAAATAACAGACAGAGTAATCGAGGGAGATCACCGTATTTAATTACAGAGATCTTAATTTTCTTATTCAACGAAGAATCCAATATTTTAGATTACGAAGTTTTTCTCTAAATTCCTTGATTTCCGAAATTTAACTGTGACTGCGTTACCAGACAAGACGAATATGCATTTATTCATTTCACCATTTTGTGATAGCTTCATTCGTACCCTTCGAGTAATCGAATTGTTTTATCTGTAGTGACCCGAACTTTTCCATGTTTATATATATATTAAATGAAATTTTTATTTACATGATTAAGTGTTTCCAACATGTTAAGCAATCAAACTTGTTAAGACTTAATTAATTGAAATAGGTTTCATATAGACAATTGACCACCCAAGTTGACCGGTGATTCACGAACGTTAAAACTTGTAAAAACTATACGATGACATATATATGGTTATATATATAGTTAACATGATTTTATTATAAGTATGTATCTCATTAGGTATTTTAACAATGAGTTATATACATAAAAATGAGACTATTAATTTAAGAAACTCGAAAACGATATATATAACGATTATCGTTATAACAACGTCTTACTAGGTACATATAAACCATATTAAGATATTGATACACTTGGTTAATTATATTAAATGATAAGTAAATATATTATTAAGTGTATTAACAATGAAATACATATGTAAAAATAAGACTACTAACTTAATGATTTCGAAACGAGACATATATGTAACGATTATCGTTGTAACGACATTTAACTGTATATATATCATACTAAGATATATTATATATCATAATATCATGATAATATAACAATTTAACATCTCATTTGTTATAATAAACAATGGGTTAACAACATTCAACAAGATCGTTAACCTAAAGGTTTCAAAACAACATTTACATGTAACGACTAACGATGACTTAATGACTCAGTTAAAATGTATATACATGTAGTGTTTTAATATGTATTCATACACTTTTGAAAGATTTCAAGACACTTATCAAAATACTTCTACTAAACAAAAATGCTTACAATTACATCCTCGTTCAGTTTCATCAACAATTCTACTCGTATGCACCCGTATTCGTACTCGTACAATACACAGCTTTTAGATGTATGTACTATTGGTATATACACTCCAATGATCAGCTCTTAGCAGCCCATGTGAGTCACCTAACACATGTGGGAACCATCATTTGGCAACTAGCATGAAATATCTCATAAAATTACAAAAATATGAGTAATCATTCATGACTTATTTACATGAAAACAAAATTACATATCCTTTATATCTAATCCATACACCAACGACCAAAAACACCTACAAACACTTTAATTCTTCAATTTTCTTCATCTAATTGATCTCTCTCAAGTTCTATCTTCAAGTTCTAAGTGTTCTTCATAAATTCCAAAAGTTCTAGTTTCATAAAATCAAGAATACTTCCAAGATTGCAAGTTTACTTCCAAGTTTTCTAAATCCATTCCAAGTAATCATCTAAGATCAAGAAACCTTTGTTACTTACAGTAGGTTATCTTTCTAATACAAGGTAATAATCATATTCAAACTTTAATTCAATTTCTATAACTATAACAATCTTATTTCGAGTGGAAATCTTACTTGAAATTGTTTTCGTGTCATGATTCTGCTTCAAGAACTTTCAAGCCATCCAAGGATCCTAATTGACGGGAATCCTAAAGATAAATCTATTGGGCCTAACAAACCCCATCCAAAGTACCGGATGCTTTAGTACTTCGAAATTTATATCATATCCGAAGGGTGTCCCAGAATGATGGGGATATTCTTAAATATGCATCTTGTTAATGTCAGTTACCAGGTGTTCACCATATGAATGATTTTTATCTCTATGTATGGGATGTGTATTGAAATATGAAATCTTGTGGTCTATTGTTACGATTTGATATATATAGGTTAAACCTATAACTCACCAACATTTTTGTTGACGTTTAAAGCATGTTTATTCTCAGGTGAATACTAAGAGCTTCCACTGTTGCATACTAAAATAAGGACAAGATTTGGAGTCCATGTTTGTATGATATTGTGTAAAAACTGCATTCAAGAAACTGATTTCGATGTAACATATTTGTATTGTAAACCATTATTTAATGGTCGTGTGTAAACAGAATATTTTAGATTATCATTATTTGATAATCTACGTAAAGCTTTTTAAAACTTTATTTATGAAATAAAGGTTATGGTTTGTTTTAAAAATGAATGCAGTCTTTGAAAAACGTCTCATATAGAGGTCAAAACCTCGCAACGAAATCAATTAATATGGAACGTTTTTAATCAATAAGAACGGGACATTTCAGTTGGTATCCGAGCGTTGGTATTAGAGAACCAGAAAATTTGCATTAGTGTGTCTTATCGAGTTTGTTAGGATGCATTAGTGAGTCTGGACTTCGACCGTGTTTTCTTTAAAAATGATTGCTTAACATTTTTGTTGGAAACTATATATTATTAACATGTATATATTATGTGATATATTAATCTCTTAACATGTTTGATATTGTGTGATAGATGTCTACCTCTAGCACAAATCCCATTGACTCACCTAATAATAACGAAGAGTCGAATATATATTGGACTAATTCACAAGTTCCCAAGAAGAACCAGAAGAAGAATCAGAACCAGAAGAAGAATCAGAACCGGAAGAGGAGGAACCGGAGGAGGAAATAGAACCGGTGGGGGAAACAATAAAACGGTTAAGTAAAAGAAAATCCTAAACCAAACGACCAAGGTTAACTATGGTCAATGGTGTTTCCGCCAAGGAAGCAAAATATTGGGAGGATTACCAATTCTCCGATGAATCGGATTCCGACGAGAATTCCGATGATGTTATATAAATTACCCCAACTGAGTTTAAAAAGGAAAAAGAAAATAATAAGGGAAAAGGCATAAAAATAGAGAAATCTAATTCCAACCCCGATGAACTTTATATGTATCGTCAACCCCCGAAGCCCTTAAGTTGTAACAATGACCCGGGAACCTATAAATCACCAGGTTTTTCTAAACCGTTGTGGAAAACGACAGCTCGTATTAGGGGAACATCATATATCCCTAGAAACTTGGCAAAACGAACCAAAACTGAAGAAGAAGAAACGAGCGAGTCGGAATAAGATAGTTTTATTCGTGTGGTGTAATATATGTAATATAGTGTGCTTATGCTTTATGATATATGTAAAAATTGCTTGTATTAATAAGTATTTTTTTTATGAATCTAACTCTTGTCTATTTTACAGTATAAAAACACAAAATGGATAGACAACCTAATATTTTAAGAGACCTACCCGGAGACATGATTGATGAAATCTTGTCTAGATTCGGTCAGAATTCTTCGGCACAACTATTTACGGTGAAATCAGTTTGTAAGACATTTGAAGAACGTTCCAAGAATATCTTGGTTTATAAGAGACTTTCATTTGAAAGATGGGGGATATCACATTGGAAAACCCATAAGTTATGATGTGTTTACTTTGACGCATATATTGCGGGGAACCCAAATGCTATTTTACGCAACGGGTTAAGAAATTATTTTGACTCAATGTATCCGAGTATAGGACTTCATGATTTAGAAAAAGCGGCTAACACGCAACATAAAGAAGCATGCTATGCTTACGGGTTAGTAATGTTCGCTTCTCACCAAAGTGAGAAAAAGAACATCGGGCTACAGCTATTAAACAAAACGTTCCCACAAGTGACGGAGTCGGTAATTGGGGTAAGAAATGAGGTTTTTAGGTTATTACGAGACTGTTGGTCATTACGTAACCCTCGTCCCTTTGACGACGTTACAACACGCTGTCTTATCAACGGCCATAATGGTTATGTTCCACAAGACCAAGGATGGGAAGTAGTTCTAGTAAAACCAGAATGCATGACTTGTTTCTGGACGTATGAATTACGTGTCTTTATTGCCTTTGCTGAACGACTTGTGTACTAGCTAGAATTATCTTCACAACTATCTTGTATCAAAGTTATTGTGTGCTATATTTCATGCTTTTTATAAAATAAGTGGTATTGTAAGTTTGTAAAATATTGTATAAAAGTTTGAATGCAAATTATTATTATAATCAGTTTTTCATATAGAATTGTAGTAGTTGAATTGTATATTAGCTACTAAGTATGAACTTAACGGGTAGGTACTACCCGAATTTAAACTTATAAAATGCTAATATGAAGAAAAAGCTTTTATAAATGAGTTCATATTATGCTACGAAATACTATTAACTACTCTTAATATTCTGTATGATTAACTTGTTCCATTTGACTATATTGAAGGAAATGGCACCGACTACTCGACACACCATGAATATGAATGAAGAGGAATTCCGTACTTTTCTAGCTTCAAACATAGCCGCAGTACAGGCTGCGCTACATACCAACAATAACCTTGGATCTAGCAGTACAGGAAATCGTGTAGGATGCACCTACAAAGAATTCACTGCCTGCAAACCTTTGGAATTTGATGGAACCGAAGGACCGATCGAATTGAAACGGTGGATCGAGAAGGTCGAATCGGTGTTTGCCATAAGTAAGTTTACTGAAGAGGATAAAGTGAAGTACGATACGCATACCTTCACAGGTTCTGCGTTAACATGGTGGAATACCTATCTAGAGCAAGTGGGACAAGATGATGCCTACGCACTACCGTGGTCAGCATTCAAGCACTTGATGAACGAGAAGTACCTTCCCAGAACCGAGGTCAATAAGCTCAAGACAGAACTTAGTGTGTTACGAACTCAAAGATTTGATATTACCACGTATGAAAGACGATTCACAGAATTGTGCCTATTGTGTCCGGGAGCGTTCGAAGATGAGGAAGAGAAGATCGACGCGTTTGTGAAAGGATTACCGGAAAGAATCCAAGAAGATATAAGTTCACACGAGCCCGCCTCCATACAACATGCATTTAGAATGGCTCACAAACTAGTGAACCAGATTGAGGAAAGAATTAAAGAACAGACGGCTGAAGAGGCCAATGTGAAGCAATTTAAAAGAAAGTGGGAGGAAAACGGTGATAAGAATCACCAATACAACAACAATAGCAATTACAATAATAATCGCAACAATTATCCCAACAATCGCAACATCAATCGCAACTACAACAAACGGCCCAACAACAACAACAACAACAACAACAACAACAACAACAACAACAGCAACTACAACAATCGTCCCAACAACAATAACAACCGCAACAACAACAACAATCAGAAGCAGCTATGCCAAAGGTGTGAAAAGTATCACTCGGGGTTCTGCACCAAATTTTGCAACAAGTGTAAAAGAAATGGTCATAGCGCGGAGAAGTGTGAGGTATACGGACCAGGGGTTAACAAAACGAAAGGAACAAATGGTGTCGGAACGAGTAATGGCGGAGCAAGTAGTGTCGGAGCAAGTTATGCTAATGTAGTTTATTATAAATGTGGAAAACCAGGCCACATTATTAGAAATTGCCCGAACCAGGAGAACACGAATGGACAAGGCCACGAAAGAGTTTTCAATATTAATGCGGCAGAGGCACAGGAAGACCCGGAGCTTGTTACGGGTACGTTTCTTATTGACAATAAATCTGCTTACGTTTTATTTGATTCGGGTGCGGATAGAAGCTATATGAGTAGAGATTTTTGTGCTAAATTAAGTTGTCCATTGACGCCGTTGGATAGTAAATTTTTACTCGAATTAGCAAATGGTAAATTAATTTCAGCAGATAATATATGTCGGAATCGAGAAATTAAACTGGTTAACGAAACATTTAAGATTGACTTGATACCAGTAGAGTTAGGGAGTTTTGATGTGATAATCGGTATGGACTGGTTGAAAGAAGTGAAAGCAGAGATCGTTTGTTACAAAAATGCAATTCGCATTATACGAGAAAAAGGAAAACCCTTAATGGTGTACGGAGAAAAGGGCAACACAAAGCTACATCTTATTAGTAATTTGAAGGCACAAAAACTAATAAGAAAAGGTTGCTATGTTGTTCTAGCACACGTCGAGAAAGTACAAACTGAAGAAAAGAGCATCAATGATGTTCCCGTCGCAAAAGAATTTCCCGATGTATTTCTGAAAGAATTACCGGGATTACCCCCACATCGATCCGTTGAATTTCAAATAGATCTTGCACCAGGAGCTGCACCAATAGCTCGTGCTCCTTACAGACTCACACCTAGCGAGATGAAAGAACTGTAAAGCCAATTACAAGAACTTTTAGAGCGTGGTTTCATTCGACCAAGCACATCACCGTAGGGAGCTCCTGTTTTGTTTGTCAAGAAGAAAGATGGTACATTCAGGTTGTGTATCGACTACCTAGAGTTGAACAAACTTACCATCAAGAACCGCTACCCACTACCTAGAATCGACGACTTGTTTGATCAACTACAAGGCTCGTCTGTTTATTCAAAGATTGACTTACGTTCCGGGTATCATCAAATGCGGGTGAAAGAAGATGATATTCCAAAGACTGCTTCTAGAATAGGTTACGGTCATTACGAGTTTATGGTCATGCCGTTTGGTTTAACTAATGCACCAGCTGTGTTCATGGACCTTATGAACCGAGTGTGTGGACCATACCTTGACAAGTTTGTCATTGTTTTCATTGATGACATACTTATTTACTCAAAGAATGACCAAGAACACAGTGAACATTTGAGAAAGGTGTTAGAAGTATTGAGGAAGGAAGAATTGTACGCTAAATTTTCAAAGTGTGCATTTTGGTTGGAAGAAGTTCAATTCCTCGGTCAGATAGTGAACAAAAAAGGTATTAAGGTGGATCCGGCAAAGATAGAAACTGTTGAAAAGTGGGAAACCCCGAAAACTCCGAAACACATACGCCAGTTTTTAGGACTAGCTGGTTACTACAGAAGGTTCATCCAAGACTTTTCCAGAATAGAAAAACCCTTGACTGCATTAACGCATAAAGGGAAGAAATTTGAATGGAAGGATGAACAAGAGAAAGCGTTTCAGTTATTGAAGAAAAAGCTAACTACGGCATCTATATTGTCATTGCCTGAAGGGAATGATGATTTTGTGATTTATTGTGACGCATCAAAGCAAGGTCTCGGTTGTGTATTAATGCAACGAACGAAGGTGATTGCTTATGCGTCTAGACAATTGAAGATTCACGAGCAAAATTATACGACGCATGATTTGGAATTAGGCGCGGTTGTTTTTGCATTAAAGACTTGGAGGCACTACTTATATGGGGTCAAAAGTATTATATATACTGACCACAAAAGTCTTCAACACATATTTAATCAGAAACAACTGAATATGAGGCAGCGTAGGTGGATTGAATTGTTGAATGATTACAACTTTAAGATTCGTTACCACCCGGGGAAAGCAAATGTGGTAGCCGACGCCTTGAGCAGGAAGGACAGAGAACCCATTCGAGTAAAATCTATGAATATAATGATTCACAATAACCTTACTACTCAAATAAAGGAGGTGCAACAAGGAGTTTTAAAAGAGGGAAATTTAAAGGATGAAATACCCAAAGGATCGAAGAAGCATCTTAATATTCGGGAAGACGGAACCCGGTATAGGGCTGAAAGAATTTGGGTACCAAAATTTGGAGATATGAGAGAAATGGTACTAAGAGAAGCTCATAAAACCAGATACTCAATACATCCAGGAACGGAGAAGATGTACAAGAATCACAAGAAACATTTTTGGTGGCCGGGTATGAAAGCCGATGTTGCTAAATACGTAGGAGAATGTTTGACGTGTTCTAAGGTCAAAACTGAGCATCAGAAACCATCAGGTCTACTTCAACAACCTGAAATCCTGGAATGGAAATGGGAAAACATTACCATGGATTTCATCACTAAATTGCCAAGGACTGCAAGTGGTTTTGATACTATTTGGGTAATAGTTGATCGTCTCACCAAATCAGCACACTTCCTGCCAATAAGAGAAGATGACAAGATGGAGAAGCTAGCACGACTGTATTTGAAGGAAGTCGTCTCAGACATGGAATACCAATCTCTATTATCTCTGATAGGGATGACAGATTTATTTCAAGATTCTGCCAGACATTACAGCAAGCATTAGGAACTCGTCTAGACATGAGTACTGCCTATCATCCACAAACTGATGGGCAGAGCAAAAGGACGATACAAACGCTTGAAGACATGCTACGAGCATGTGTTATTGATTTCGGAAACAGTAGGGATCGACATCTACCGTTAGTAGAATTTTCCTACAACAACAGCTACCATTCAAGCATTGAGATGGCGCCGTTTGAAGCACTTTATGGTAGAAAGTGCAGGTGTCCAATTTGTTGGAGTGAAGTGGGGGATAGACAGATTACGGGTCCGGAGATAATACAAGAAACTACCGAGAAGATCATACAAATTCAACAACGGTTGAAAACCGCCCAAAGTCGACAAAAGAGCTACGCTGACATTAAAAGAAAAGATATAGAATTTGAAATTGGAGAGATGGTCATGCTTAAAGTTGCACCTTGGAAAGGCGTTGTTTCAATTTGGTAAACGGGGGAAACTAAATCCAAGGTACATTGGACCATTCAAGATTATAGATCGTGTCGGACCAGTAGCTTACCAACTGGAGCTACCTTAACAACTCGCGGCTGTACATAACACTTTCCACGTCTCAAATTTGAAGAAATGTTTTGCTAAAGAAGATCTCACTATTCCGTTGGACGAAATCCAAATCAATGAAAAACTTTAATTCATTGAAGAACCCGTCGAAATAATGGATCGTGAGGTTAAGAGACTTAAACAAAACAAGATACCGATTGTTAAGGTTCGATGGAATGCTCGTAGAGGACCCGAGTTCACCTGGGAGCGTGAAGATCAGATGAAGAAGAAATACCCGCATTTATTTCCAGAAGATACGTCAACACCTCCAACTGCTTAAAATTTCGGGACGAAATTTATTTAACGGGTAGGTACTGTAGTGACCCGAACTTTTCCATGTTTATATATATATTAAATGAAATTGTTATTTACATGATTAAGTGTTTCCAACATGTTAAGCAATCAAACTTGTTAAGACTTGATTAATTGAAATAGGTTTCATATAGACAATTGACCACCCAAGTTGACCGGAGATTCGCGAACGTTAAAACTTGTAAAAACTATACGATGACATATATATGGTTATATATATAGTTAACATGATTTTATTATAAGTATGTATCTCATTAGGTATTTTAACAATGAGTTATATACATAAAAATGAGACTATTAATTTAAGAAACTCGAAAACGATATATATAACGATTATCATTATAACAACGTCTTACTAGGTACATATGAACCATATTAAGATATTGATACACTTGGTTAATTATGTTAAATGATAAGTAAATATATTATTAAGTGTATTAACAATGAAATACATATGTAAAAATAAGACTACTAACTTAATGATTTCGAAACGAGACATATATGTAACGATTGTCGTTGTAACGAAATTTAACTGTATATATATAATACTAAGATATATTATATGAAATGTCCCGTTCTTATTGATTAAAAACGTTCCACATTAATTGATTTTGTTGCGAGGTTTTGACCTCTATATGAGACATTTTTCAAAGACTGCATTCATTTTAAAACAAACCATAACCTTTATTTCATCAATAAAGTTTTAAAAAGCTTTACGTAGATTATCAAATAATGATAATCTAAAATATCCTGTTTACACACGACCATTACATAATGGTTTACAATACAAATATGTTACAACAAAATAAGTTTCTTGAATGCAGTTTTTACACAATATCATACAAGCATGGACACCAAATCTCGTCCTTATTTAAGTATGCGACAGCGGAAGCTCTTAATAATCACCTGAGAATAAACATGCTTAAAACGTCAACAAAAATGTTGGTGAGTTATAGGTTTAACCTATATATATCAAATCATAATAATAGACCACAAGATTTCATATTTCAATACACATCCCATACATAGAGATAAAAATCATTCATATAGTGAACACCTGGTAACCGACATTAACAAGATGCATATATAAGAATATCCCCATCATTCCGGGACACCCTTCGGATATGATATAAATTTCGAAGTACTAAAGCATCCGGTACTTTGGATGGGGTTTGTTAGGCCCAATAGATCTATCTTTAGGATTCGCGTCAATTAGGGTGTCTGTTCCCTAATTCTTAGATTACCAGACTTAATAAAAAGGGGCATATTCGATTTCAATAATTCAACCATAGAATGTAGTTTCACGTACTTCTGTCTATTTTGTAAATTATTTATAAAACCTGCATGTATTCTCATCCCAAAAATATTAGATTTTAAAAGTAGGACTATAACTCACTTTCACAGATTTTTACTTCGTCGGGAAGTAAGACTTGGCCACTGGTTGATTCACAAACCTATAACAATATATACATATATATCAAAGTATGTTCAAAATATATTTACAACACTTTTAATATATTTTGATGTTTTAAGTTTATTAAGTCAGCTGTCCTCGTTAGTAACCTACAACTAGTTGTCCACAGTTAGATGTACAGAAGTAAATCGATAAATATTATCTTGAATCAATCCACGACCCAGTGTATACGTATCTCAGTATTGATCACAACTCAAACTATATATATTTTGGAATCAACCTCAACCCTGTATAGTTAACTCCAACATTCACATATAGAGTGTCTATGGTTGTTCCGAAACATATATAGATGTGTCGACATGATAGGTCGAAACATTGTATACGTGTCTATGGTATCTCAAGATTACATAATATACAATACAAGTTGATTAAGTTATGGTTGGAATAGATTTGTTACCAATTTTCACGTAGCTAAAATGAGAAAAATTATCCAATCTTGTTTTACCCATAACTTCTTCATTTTAAATCCGTTTTGAGTGAATCAAATTGCTATGGCTTCATATTGAACTCTATTTTATGAATCTAAACAGAAAAATTATAGGTTTATAGTCAGAAAAATAAGTTACAAGTTGTTTTTGTAAAGGTAGTCATTTCAGTCGAAAGAACAACGTCTAGATGACCATTTTAGAAAACATACTTCCACTTTGAGTTTAACCATAATTTTTGGATATAGTTTCATTTTCATAATAACAATCATTTTCTCAGAATAAAAACTTTTAAATCAAAGTTTATCATAGTTTTTAATTAACTAACCCAAAACAGCCCGCGGTGTTACTACGACGGCGTAAATCCGGTTTTACGGTGTTTTTCGTGTTTTCAGGTTTTAAATAATTAAGTTAGCATATCATATAGATATAGAACATGTGTTTAGTCGATTTTAAAAGTCAAGTTAGAAGGATTAACTTTTGTTTGCAAACAAGTTTAGAATTAACTAAACTATGTTCTAGTGATTACAATTTTAAACCTTCGAATAAGATAGCTTTATATGTATGAATCGAATGATGTTATGAACATCATTACTACCTTAAGTTCCTTGGATAAACCTACTGGAAAAGAGAAAAATGGATCTAGCTTCAACGGATCCTTGGATGGCTCGAAGTTCTTGAAGCAGAATCATGACACGAAAACAAGTTCAAGTAAGATCATCACTTGAAATAAGATTGTTATAGTTATAGAAATTGAACCAAAGTTTGAATATGATTATTACCTTGTATTAGAATAATAACCTACTATAAGAAACAAAGATTTCTTGAGGTTGGATGATCACCTTACAAGATTGGAAGTGAGCTAGCAAACTTGAAAGTATTCTTGATTTTATGTAACTAGAACTTGTAGAATATATGAAGAACACTTAGAACTTGAAGATAGAACTTGAGAGAGATCAATTAGATGAAGAAAATTGAAGAATGAAAGTGTTTGTAGGTGTTTTTGGTCGTTGGTGTATGGATTAGATATAAAGGATATGTAATTTTTTTTTCATGTAAATAAGTCATGAATGATTACTCATATTTTTGTAATTTTATGAGATATTTCATGCTAGTTGCCAAATGATGGTTCCCACATGTGTTAGGTGACTCACATGGGCTGCTAAGAGCTGATCATTGCAGTGTATATACTAATAGTACATACATCTAAAAGCTGTGTATTGTACGAGTATGAATACGGGTGCATACGAGTAGAATTGTTGATGAAACTGAACGAGGATGTAATTGTAAACATTTTTGTTAAGTAGAAGTATTTTGATAAGTGTATTGAAGTCTTTCAAAAGTGTATAAATACATATTAAAACACTACATGTATATACATTTTAACTGAGTCGTTAAGTCATCGTTAGTCGTTACATGTATGTGTTGTTTTGAAACCTTTAGGTTAACGATCTTGTTAAACGTTGTTAACCCAATGTTTATAATATCAAATGAGATTTTAAATTATTATATTATCATGATATTATCATGTATGAATATCTCTTAATATGATATATATATACATTAAATGTCTTTACAACGATAATCGTTACATATATGTCTCGTTTAAAAATCATTAAGTTAGTAGTCTTGTTTTTACATATGTAATTCATTGTTAATATACTTAATGATATGTTTACTTATCATAGTATCATGTTAACTATATATATATCCATATATATGTCATCATATAGTTTTTACAAGTTTTAACGTTCGTGAATCACCGGTCAACTTGGGTGGTCAATTGTCTATATGAAACATATTTCAATTAATCAAGTCTTAAAAAGTTTGATTGCTTAACATGTTGGAAACATTTAATCATGTAAATATCAATCTCAATTAATATATATAAACATGGAAAAGTTCGGGTCACTACAGTACCTACCCGTTAAATAAATTTCGTCCCGAAATTTTAAGCTGTTGAAGGTGTTGACGAATCTTCTGGAAATAGATGCGGGTATTTCTTCTTCATCTGATCTTCACGCTCCCAGGTGAACTCGGGTCCTCTACGAGCATTCCATCGAACCTTAACAATTGGTATCTTGTTTTGCTTAAGTCTTTTAACCTCACGATCCATTATTTCGACTGGTTCTTCGATGAATTGAAGTTTTTCGTTGCTTAAGTTTTTCGAGATGTGGAAAGTGTTATGTACAGCCGCAAGTTGTTGAGGTAACTCAAGTCGGTAAGCTACTGGTCCGACACGATCAATAATCTTGAATGGTCCAATATACCTTGGATTTAATTTCCCTCGTTTACCAAATCGAACAACGCCTTTCCAAGGTGCAACTTTAAGCATGAC
The DNA here is from genome assembly GCF_046630445.1 of Rutidosis leptorrhynchoides. Lineage (NCBI taxonomy): Eukaryota > Viridiplantae > Streptophyta > Magnoliopsida > Asterales > Asteraceae > Rutidosis > Rutidosis leptorrhynchoides. The sequence continues at coordinate 209,928,679 of NC_092338.1, read as the reverse complement.
CATCTCTCCAATTTCAAATTCTATATCTTTTCTTTTAATGTCAGCGTAGCTCTTTTGTCGACTTTGGGCGGTTTTCAACCGTTGTTGAATTTGTATGATCTTCTCGGTAGTTTCTTGTATAATCTCCTGACCTGTAATCTGTCTATACCCCACTTCACTCCAAAAAATCAGAGACCTGCACTTTCTACCATAAAGTGTTTCAAACGGTGCCATCTCAATGCTTGAATGGTAGCTTTTGTTGTAGGAAAATTCTGCTAACGGTAGATGTCGATCCCAACTGTTTCCGAAATCAATAACACATGCTCGTAGCATGTCTTCAAGCGTTTGTATCGTCCTTTCGCTCTGCCCATCAGTTTGTGGATGATAGGCAGTACTCATGTCTAGACGAGTTCCTAATGCTTGCTGTAATGTCTGCCAGAATCTTGAAATAAATCTACCATCCCTATCAGAGATAATAGAGATTGGTATTCCATGTCTGGAGATGACTTCCTTCAAATACAGTCGTGCTAACTTCTCCATCTTGTCATCTTCTCTTATTGGCAGGAAATGTGCTGATTTGGTGAGACGATCAACTATTACCCAAATAGTCTCAAAACCACTTGCAGTCCTTGGCAATTTAGTGATGAAATCCATGGTAATGTTTTCCCATTTCCATTCCGGGATTTCGGGTTGTTGAAGTAGACCTGATGGTTTCTGATGCTCAGCTTTGACCTTAGAACACGTCAAACATTCTCCTACGTATTTAGCAATATCGGCTTTCATACCCGGCCACCAAAAATGTTTCTTGAGATCCTTGTACATCTTCCCCATTCCAGGATGTATTGAGTATCTGGTTTTATGAGCTTCTCTAAGTACCATTTCTCTCATATCTCCAAATTTTGGTACCCAAATCCTTTCAGCCCTATACCGGGTTCCGTCTTCCCGAATATTAAGATGCTTCTCCGGTCCTTTGGGTATTTCATCCTTTAAATTTCCTTCTTTTAAAACTCCTTGTTGCGCCTCCTTTATTTGAGTAGTAAGGTTATTATGAATCATTATATTCATAGATTTTACTCGAATGGGTTCTCTGTCCTTCTTGCTCAAGGCATCGGCTACCACATTTGCCTTCCCCGGGTGGTAACGAATCTCAAAGTCGTAATCATTCAATAATTCAATCCACCTACGCTGCCTCATATTCAGTTGTTTCTGTTTAAATATGTGTTGAAGACTTTTGTGGTCGGTATATATAATACTTTTGACCCCATATAAGTAGTGCCTCCAAGTCTTTAATGCAAAAACAACCGCGCCTAATTCCAAATCATGTGTCGTATAATTTTGTTCGTGAATCTTCAATTGTCTAGACGTATAAGCAATCACCTTCGTTCGTTGCATTAATACACAACCGAGACCTTGCTTTGATGCATCACAATAAATCACAAAATCATCATTCCCTTCAGGTAATGACAATATAGGTGCCGTAGTTAGCTTTTTCTTCAATAACTGAAACGCTTTCTCTTGTTCATCATTCCATTCAAATTTCTTCCCTTGATGCGTTAATGCAGTCAAGGGTTTTGCTATTCTGGAAAAGTCTTGGATGAACCTTCTATAGTAACCAGATAGTCCTAAAAACTGGCGTATGTGTTTCGGAGTTTTCAGGGTTTCCCACTTTTTAACAGTTTCTATCTTTGCCGGATCCACCTTAATACCTTCTTTGTTCACTATGTGACCGAGGAATTGAACTTCTTCCAACCAAAATGCACACTTTGAAAACCTAGCGTACAATTCTTCCTTTCTCAATACTTCTAACACCTTTCTCAAATGTTCACCGTGTTCTTGGTCATTCTTTGAGTAAATAAGTATGTCATCAATGAAAACAATGACAAACTAGTCAAGGTATGGTCCACACACTCGGTTCATAAGGTCCATGAACACAGCTGGTGCATTAGTTAAACCAAACGGCATGACCATAAACTCGTAATGACCGTAACGTGTTCTGAAAGCAGTCTTTGGAATATCATCTTCTTTCACCCGCATTTGATGATACCCGGAACGTAAGTGAATCTTTGAATAAACAGACGAGCCTTGTAGTTGATCAAATAAGTCGTCGATTCTCGGTAGTGGGTAGCGGTTCTTGATGGTAAGTTTGTTCAACTCTCGGTAGTCGATACAAAACCTGAATGTACCATCTTTCTTCTTGACAAACAAAACAGGAGCTCCCCACGGTGATGTGCTTGGTCGAATGAAACCACGCTTTAAAAGTTTTTGTAATTGGCTTTGCAGTTCTTTCATCTCGCTGGGTGCGATTCTGTAAGGAGCACGAGCTATTGGTGCAGCTCCTGGTACAAGATCTATCTGAACTTCAACGGATCGATGTGGGGGTAATCCCGGTAATTCTTTCAGAAATACATCGCGAAATTCTTTTGCAATGGGAACATCATTGATGCTCTTTTCTTCAGTTTGTACTTTCTCGACGTGTGCTAGAACAACATAGCAACCTTTTCTTATTAGTTTTTGTGCCTTCAAATTACTAATAAGATGTAGCTTCGTGTTGCCCTTTTCTCCGTACACCATTAAGGGTTTTCCTTTTTCTCGTATAATGCGAATTGCATTTTTGTAACAAACGATCTCTGCTTTCACTTCTTTCAACCAGTCCATACCGATTATCACATCAAAACTCCCTAACTCTACTGGTATCAAATCAATCTTAAATGTTTCGCTAACCAGTTTAATTTCTCGATTCCGACATATATTATCTGCTGAAATTAATTTACCATTTGCTAATTCGAGTAAAAATTTACTATCCAAAGGCGTCAATGGACAACTTAATTTAGCACAAAAATCTCTACTCATATAGCTTCTATCTGCACCCGAATCAAATAAAACGTAAGCAGATTTATTGTCAATAAGAAACGTACCTGTAACAAGCTCCGGGTCTTCCTGTGCCTCTGCCGCATTAATATTGAAAACCCTTCCGCGGCATTGTCCATTTGTGTTCTCCTGTTTTGGGCAATTTCTAATAATGTGGCCCGGTTTTCCACATTTATAACAAACTACATTGGCATAACTTTCTCCGACACTTCTTGCTCCGCCATTACTCGTTCCGACAACATTTTTTCCTTTCGTTCTATTAACCCCTGGTCCGTAGACCTCACACTTCGCCGCGCTATGACCATTTCTTTTACACTTGTTGCAAAATTTGGTGCAGAACCCCGAGTGATACTTTTCACACCTTTGGCATAGCTGCTTCTGATTGTTGTTGTTGTTGCGGTTATTATTGTTGTTGGGATGATTGTTGTAGTTGCTGTTGTTGTTGTTGTTGTTGTTGTTGTTGTTGTTGTTGTTATTGTTGTAGGGCCGTTTGTTGTAGTTGCGATTGATGTTGCGATTGTTGGGATAATTGTTGCGATTATTGTTGTAATTGCTGTTGTTGTTGTATTGGTGATTCTTATCACCGTTTTCCTCCCACTTTCTTTTGACTTGCTTCACATTGGCCTCTTCAGCAGTCTGTTCTTTAATTCTTTCTTCAATCTGGTTCACTAGTTTGTGAGCCATTCTACATGCCTGTTGTATGGAGGCGGGCTCGTGTGAACTTATATCTTCTTGGATTCTTTCCGGTAATCCTTTCACAAATGCGTCGATCTTCTCTTCCTCATCTTCGAATGCTCCCGGACACAATAGGCACAATTCTGTGAATCGTCTTTCGTACGTGGTAATATCAAATCCTTGGATTCGTAACCCTCTAAGTTCTGTCTTGAGCTTATTGACCTCGGTTCTGGGACGGTACTTCTCGTTCATCAAGTGCTTGAATGCTGACCACGGTAGTGCGTACGCATCGTCTTGTCCCACTTGCTCTAGATAGGTATTCCACCATGTTAACGCAGAACCTGTGAAGGTATGCGTAGCGTACTTCACTTTGTCCTCTTCAGTACACTTACTTATGGCAAACACCAATTCGACCTTCTCGGTCCACCGTTTCAATCCGATCGGTCCTTCGGTTCCATCAAATTCCAAAGGTTTGCAGGCAGTGAATTCTTTGTAGGTGCATCCTACACGATTTCCTGTACTGCTAGATCCAAGGTTATTGTTGGTATGTAGCGTAACCTGTACTGCGGCTATGTTTGAAGCTAGAAAAGTACGGAATTCCTCCTCATTCATATTCACGGTGTGTCGAGTAGTCGGTGCCATTTCCTTCAAAATAGTCAAACGGAACAAGTTAATCATACAGAATATTAAGAGTAGTTAATAGTATTTCGTAGCATAATATGAACTCATTTATAAAAGCTTTTTCTTCATATTAGCGTTTTATAAGTTTAAATTCGGGTAGTACCTACCCGTTAAGTTCATACTTAGTAGCTAATATACAATTCAAGTACTACAATTCTATATGAAAAACTAATTATAATAATATTTTGCGTTCAAACTTTTACACAATATTTTACAAACTTACAATACCGCTTATTTTACATATAGCATGAAATATAGCACATAATAAATTTGATACAAGATGGTTGTGAAGATAATTCAAGCTAGTACATAAGTCGTTCAGCAAAGGCAATAAAGACACGTAATTCATACATCCAGAAACAAGTCATGCATTCTGGTTTTACTAGGATTACTTCCCATTCTGGGTCTTGTGGAACATAACCGTTATGGCCATTGCTAAGACAGCGTGTTGTAAAGTCGTCAAAGGGACGAGGGTTACGTAATGTCCAACAGTCCCGTAACAATCTAAAAACCTCATTTCTTACCCCAATTACCGACTCCGTCACTTGTGGGAACGTTTTGTTTAATAGTTGTAGCCCGATGTTCTTGTTCTCACTTTGGTGAGAAGCGAACATTACTAATCCGTAAGCCTAACATGCTTCTTTATGTTGCATGTTAGCCGCTTTTTCTAAATCACGAAGTCCAATATTCGGATATATTGAGTCAAAATAATTTCTTAACCCATTGCGTAAAATAGCATTTGGGTTCCCCGCAATATATGCGTCAAAGTAAACACATCGTAACTTATGGATTTCCCAATGTGATATCCCCCATCTTTCGAATGAAAGCCTTTTATAAACCAAGGCATTCTTGGAACGTTCTTCGAATGTCTTACAAACTGATCTCGCCTTAAATAGTTGTGCCGAAGAATTCTGACCGACTCTAGACAAGATTTCATCAATCATGTCTCTTAAAATATTGGGTTGTCTATCCATTTTGTGTTTTTATACTGTAAAATAGACAAGAGTTAGATTCATAAAAAAAATACTTATTAATACAAGCAATTTTTACATATATCATAAAGCATAAGCACACTATATTACATATATTACACCACACAAATATAACTATCTTATTCCGACTCGCTTGTTTCTTCTTCTTCGGTTTTGGTTCGTTTTGCCAAGTTTCTAGGGATATATGATGTTCCCCTAATACGAGCCGTCGTTTTCCACATTGGTTTAGAAAAACCTGGTGGTTTAGAGGTTCCCGGGTCATTGTTACAACTTAAGGACTTCGGGGGTTGACGATACATATAAAGTTCATCGGGGTTGGAATTAGATTTCTCTATTTTTATGCCCTTTCCCTTATTATTTTCATTTGCCTTTCTAAATTCAGTTGGGGTAATTTCTATAACATCATCGGAATTCTCGTCGGAATCCGATTCATCGGAGAATTGGTAATCCTCCCAATATTTTGCTTCCTTGGCGGAAACACCATTGACCATAATTAACCTTGGTCGGTTGGTTGAGGATTTTCTTTTACTTAACCGTTTTATTATTTCTCCCACCGGTTCTATTTCTTCATCCGGTTCCGATTCTTCTTCCGGTTCCGATTCTTCTTCCGGTTCCGACTCTTCTTCCGGTTCCTCTTCGGGAACTTGTGAATCAGTCCACGAATCATTCCAATTTACATTTGACTCTTCATTATTATTAGGTGAGTCAATGGGACTTGTTCTTGAGGTAGACATCTATCACATAATATCAAACGCGTTAAGAGATTAATATATCACATAATATTCACATGTTAAAAATATATAGTTTCCAACAAAATTTGTTAAGCAATCATTTTTCAAGTAAACGCGGTCAAAGTCCAAACTCACTAATACATCCTAACAAACTCGATAAGACACATTAATGCAAAATTCTGGTTCTTTAAGACCAATGCTCTGATACCAACTGAAATGTCCCGTTCTTATTGATTAAAAAAGTTCCATATTAATTGATTTCGTTGCGAGGTTTTGACCTCTATATGAGACATTTTTCAAAGACTGCATTCATTTTAAAACAAACCATAACCTTTATTTCATCAATAAAGGTTTAAAAAGCTTTACGTCGATTATCAAATAATGATAATCTAAAATATCCTGTTTACACACGACCATTACATAATGGTTTACAATACAAATATGTTACAACAAAATAAGTTTCTTGAATGCAGTTTTGACACAATATCATACAAGCATGGACTCCAAATCTCGTCCTTATTTAAGTATGCGACAGCGGAAGCTCTTAATAATCACCTGAGAATAAACATGCTTAAAACGTTAACAAAAATGTTGGTGAGTTATAGGTTTAACCTATATATATCAAATCATAATAATAGACCACAAGATTTCATATTTCAATACACATCCCATACATAGAGATAAAAATCATTCATATGGTGAACACCTGGTAACCGACATTAACAAGATGCATATATAAGAATATCCCCATCATTCCGGGACACCCTTCGGATATGATATAAATTTCAAAGTACTAAAGCATCCGGTACTTTGGATGAGGTCTGTTAGGCCCAATAGATCTATCTTTAGGATTCGCGTCAATTAGGGTGTCTGTTCTCTAATTCTTAGATTACCAGACTTAATAAAAAGGGGCATATTCGATTTCGATAATTCAACCATAGAATGTAGTTTCACATACTTGTGTCTATTTTGTAAATCATTTATAAAACCTGCATGTATTCTCATCCCAAAAATATTAGATTTTAAAAGTGGGACTATAACTCACTTTCACAGATTTTTACTTCGTCGGGAAGTAAGACTTGGCCACTGGTTGATTCACGAACCTATAACAATATATACATATATATCAAAGTATGTTCAAAATATATTTACAACACTTTTAATATATTTTGATGTTTTAAGTTTATTAAGTCAGCTGTCCTCGTTACTAACCTACAACTAGTTGTCCACAGTTAGATGTGCAAAAATAAATCGATAAATATTATCTTGAATCAATCTACGACCCAGTGTATACGTATCTCAGTATTGATCACAACTCAAACTATATATATTTTGGAATCAGCCTCAACCCTGTATAGCTAACTCCAACATTCACATATAGAGTGTCTATGGTTGTTCCGAAATATATATAGATGTGTCGAAATGATAGGTCGAAACATTGTATACGTGTCTATGGTATATCAAGATTACATAATATACAATACAAGTTGATTAAGTTATGGTTGGAATAGATTTGTTACCAATTTTCACGTAGATAAAATGAGAAAAATTATCCAATCTTGTTTTACCCATAACTTCTTCATTTTAAATCCGTTTTGAGTGAATAAAATTGGTATGGTTTCATACTGAACTCTATTTTATGAATCTAAATAGAAAAAGTATAGGTTTATAGTCGGAAAAATAAGTTACAAGTCGTTTTTGTAAAGGTAGTCATTTCAGTCGAAAGAACAACGTCTGGATGACCATTTTAGAAAACATACTTCCACTTTGAGTTTAACCATAATTTTTGGATATAGTTTCATGTTCATAATAACAATCATTTTCTCAGAATAACAACTTTTAAATCAAAGTTTATCATAGTTTTTAATTAACTAACCCAAAACAGCCCGCGGTTATAAACATTGGGTTAAAATCATGATAATATAATAATTTAAAATCTCATTTGATATTATAAACATTGGGTTAACAACATTTAACAAGATCGTTAACCTAAAGGTTTCAAAACAACACTTACATATAACGACTAACGATGACTTAACGACTCAGTTAAAATGTATATACATGTAGTGTTTTAATATGTATTTATACACTTTTGAAAGACTTCAATACACTTATCAAAATATTCTACTTAACAAAAATGCTTACAATTACATCCTCATTTAGGTTCATCAACAATTCTACTCGTACGCACCCGTATTCGTACTCGTACAATACACAGCTTTTAGATGTATGTACTATTGGTATATACACTCCAATGATCAGCTCTTAGCAGCCCATGTGAGTCACCTAATACATGTGGGAATCATCATTTGGCAACTAGCATGAAATATCTCATAATATTACAAAAATATGAGTAATCATTCATGACTTATTTACATGAAAACAAAATTACATATCCTTTATATCTATCTAATCCATACACCAATGACCAAAAACACCTACAAATACTTTAATTCTTCAATTTTCTTCATCTAATTGATCTCTCTCAAGTTCTATCTTCAAGTTCTAAGTGTTGTTCATAAATTCTAAAAGTTCTAGTTTCATAAAATCAATAATACTTCCAAGATTGCAAGTTTACTTCCAAATTTTCTAAATCCATTCCAAGTAATCATCTAAGATCAAGAAACCATTGTTACTTACAGTAGGTTATCTTTCTAATACAAGGTAATAATCATATTCAAACTTTATTTCAATTTCTATAACTATAACAATCTTATTTCGAGTGGAAATCTTACTTGAAATTGTTTTCGTGTCATGATTCTGCTTCAAGAACTTTCAAGCCATCCAAGGATCCTTTGAAGCTATATCTATTTTTCTCATTTCCAGTAGATTTATCCAAGGAACTTGAGGTAGTAATGATGTTCAAAACATCATTCGATTCATACATATAAAGCTATCTTATTCGAAGGTTTAAACTTGTAATCACTAGAACATAGTTTAGTTAATTCTAAACTTGTTCACAAATAAAAGTTAATCCTTCTAACTTGACTTTTAAAATCAACTAAACACATGTTCTATATCTATATGATATGCTAACTTAATGATTTAAAACCTGGAAACATGAAAAACACCGTAAAACCGGATTTATGCCGTCGTAGTAACACCGCGGGCTGTTTTGGGTTAGTTAATTAAAAACTATGATAAACTTTTATTTAAAAGTTGTTATTCTGAGAAAATGATTTTTATTATGAACATGAAACTATATCCAAAAATTATGGTTAAACTCAAAGTGGAAGTATGTTTTCTAAAATGGTCATCTAGACGTCGTTCTTTCGACTGAAATGACTACCTTTACAAAAACGACTTGTAACTTATTTTTTGACTATAAACCTATAATTTTTCTGTTTAAATTCATAAAATAGAGTTCAATATGAAACCATAGCAATTTGATTCACTCAAAACGAATTTAAAATGAAGAAGTTATGGGTAAAACAAGATTGGATAATTTTTCTCATTTTAGCAACGTGAAAATTGGTAACAAATCTATTCCAACCATAACTTAATCAACTTGTATTGTATATTATGTAATCTTGAGATACCATAGACACGTATACAATGTTTCGACCTATCATGTCGACACATCTATATATATTTCGGAACAACCATAGACACTCTATATGTGAATGTTGGAGTTAGCTATACAGGGTTGAGGTTGATTCCAAAATATATATAGTTTGAGTTGTGATCAATACTGAGATACGTATACACTGGATCGTGGATTGATTCAAGATAATATTTATCGATTTATTTCTGTACATCTAACTGTGGACAACTAGTTGTAGGTTAATAACGAGGACAGCTGACTTAATAAACTTAAAACATCAAAATATATTAAAAGTGTTGTAAATATATTTTGAACATACTTTGAGATATATGTATATATTGTTATAGGTTCGTGAATCAACCAGTGGCCAAGTCTTACTTCTCGACGAAGTAAAAATCTGTGAAAGTGAGTTATAGTCCCACTTTTAAAATCTAATATTTTTGGGATGAGAATACATGCAGGTTTTATAAATGATTTACAAAATAGACACAAGTACGTGAAACTACATTCTATGGTTGAATTATTGAAATCGAATATGCCCCTTTTTATTAAGTATGGTAATCTAAGAATTAGGGATCAGACACCCTAATTGACGCGAATAATAAAGATAGATCTATTGGGCCTAACAAACCCCATCCAAAGTACCGGATGCTTTAGTACTTCGAAATTTATATCATATCCGAAGGGTGTCCCGTAATGATGGGGATATTCGTAAATATGCATCTTGTTAATGTCGGTTACCAGGTGTTCACCATATGAATGATTTTTATCTCTATGTATGGGATGTGTATTGAAATATGAAATCTTGTGGTCTATTGTTACGATTTGATATATATAGGTTAAACCTATAACTCACCGACATTTTTGTTGACGTTTAAAGCATGTTTATTCTCAGGTGAATACTAGGAGCTTCTGCTGTTGCATACTAAAATAAGGACAAGATTTAGAGTCCATGTTTGTATGATATTGTGTAAAAACTGCATTCAAGAAACTGATTTCGATGTAACATATTTGTATTGTAAACCATTATGTAATGGTCGTGTGTAAACATGATATTTTAGATTATCATTATTTGATAATCTACGTAAAGCTTTTTAAACCTTTATTTATGAAATAAAGGTTATGGTTTGTTTTAAAAATGAATGCAGTCTTTTAAAAACGTCTCATATAGAGGTCAAAATCTCGCAACGAAATCAATTAATATGGAACGTTTTTAATCAATAAGAACGGGACATTTCATTATCCATATTACTCAATGATGATAAAACTCTATTTATCAACTCATATTCGTCATGAAAACATTTTTATTGTTAGCCATGACCACCTCACTCAAATTTCGGGACGAAATTTCTTTAACGGGTAGGTACTGTGACGACCCGGAAGTTTTCGACCAAATTTAAACTTAATCTTTATATGATTTCGATACGATAAGCAAAGTATGTAATGTGGAGTCTATACAATTTTGGAACGATGTTCATATATTCAATTGACCTTTGACTGCTCTCGACGATTCACGAACAATTAATTGTAAATAGATATGTGTGTATGTATATATAAATAAGAAATTCGAAATATAATTTGAAGTATTATATGTTGTTATTATTAAAAATTAATAAAATAAAAAATAGGATATTATAATAATTATTTAAAATATATCTCTATATATAAATAAAGTATAATTAAAATAAATATTAAATAATTGTAATACTCGTTTGATGTTTTGATTGATATTAAGCAAGTTAACTTCAAACTTATGTAATTTTAAAATACACGGTGATACGAAAATGTGTTCTATAAATTTTAGGCTTATTAATAATGTATTTAGGAACTATTTATTAAGTTTTAACACTTTTTATATTTCACCCATAAATGAGAGGGACAGTTGATGTAATTTTTATTTAACAAATTAATGATTGAATTTTATACTATAATGACTGAAATAAATAAATATAATTATCATAAAAATATGGAATTTTTCTGTGTACTTTTATCTACCACTGGTTAACAACGGAGTACTAAATAATAGTCCGTGAAACTGTCAGCAGAATTAAATATTGTACACCACGTTTTAGTTAGATTGATTATTATATGTTACTGTTTTCTCTTTTTGATTCCAGCTCATTGGAGTTTATATATATATACACATATATTAACATAAAATAACATATACACATACACATAAAACTCTCTATCTATCTCTCATCTATGTAACTCAATCGCCAACCGCTGCTATCATTGTTTAACCAACATCACAGCCACCACGAGACCCATCATTATGGTTTCTTCTTCGTTGACAACTTATCACCTCTCTATCACCACCAACCACCCACGAAACCCACTGTTGTAATCAACCATTTTTCTGCTTTCTTGTTCTACTTTTATTCGCACAACACCTCACCACTTCCATCGTGAGCTCAGCCATCAACCAAGACCACCACTCGAAACCCATCAACCACTACTTCACCTCTACGACACCATCAAACCCTCACCATAAAACCCCATGAACTCATCCTGCAGCTGAGATTTGATTCTGTCTCTATTCGATATAAACCAACACCAAATCTTCACTGCTGAATTTTCTATTCTGTTTTGGATTAAGCAACACAAACCCTCAAAAATAATTACAACTACCACGAATCACCATTTTACTGCTATGATGTTACCTTCAAACAAGAACCAAACAGAATCAAGATTTATGTGAACTATTACTGCTACTACTGTTCGAAGGATGCAAGCTACTATAATATATATATATATATATATTTGTTTCTTTTCTTTCTTTCTTTTCTTTTTCGGTTCACTTCAAATCACCACCATAGACATCGTGTATAACCACTGCAACTTTGCTGTTTACAGCCGTCACTATTGCAGGTGTACTGCTACTATATATTTTTTTCCTTTCCCTCACCACCACCACAGAACTGAATTTCCTTTTTGCTTTACGCTATGGACTAGTACAAACTTGGGCCGAGAGCTTTCTTTTTATTGGTGAACCTTGAGTCCAAGAAGATAGTAGGTGGGCCGTAAATTGAGTAGGCCTGATGGGCTGTGTGTTATTATGTTGGGCCTCCAACGAAAATCCTTATGATAATAACAATGAACAAGTGGTAAGAATGAAGGTGACATTAATGGCTGTAAAGATGATGATAAAACGTGATGATGATCGTGATGTTATGCTCATTGACGGTTATGATAATATATGACGATACTCGTACGAGATGTATGATGAACGAATGATTAAGAATATGATGATGAGCCGTTATATACTCATGATGATGATAGTTAATAACACGTTTATGATGGAAGTTTATGATGTATAAGTGATGATGATTCATTTTGTAGGAGAAAAAGAAAAACGGAATTCCTGGTTAAAGGAGATTAATATGTGAATTATTTCAGAAAAGAAACATAGCTTAGAAGGTTGATGTGTGTTGGTTTGAACGAGAGGTCGCAAGTTCAATCCCTACCTGTAGCATTTTTTTTGTTTAGTTAAACTTGGGCTTGTGAAATCGTAATTGCTCGATGGGCCTAGTTATATCTTTGTTGCTGTTGGGCTTAATTACATTATGCTATTGGGCTGTTACGATCATGATTATTGGGTCGAGATTTAAATTAGATATATGGGTTTATTTAATTGTCTTGTTGTTGGGCCATGATTATATTGGGACGAGCAAAAAATAGTTAAATAAATATGGGACACGATTTATAACAGGAAAGTAGAAATAGTGGAATGGTTAAGGGAGGGGTTGTGTTAACTAGAGGTCGCGGGTTTGAATCTTGGCTATGACATATTTGGTATCTTTTTAAGGTACTATTATTATTTATTATTTATTATTATTATTATCATTTTATTATTAAAAGTATCATTATTATTAAAATTATCATTTTTACTACATGTATTATTATTATTATTATTATTATTATTATTATTATTATTATTATTATTATTATTATTATTATTATTATTATTATTATTATTATTATTATTATTATTATTATTATAACTATATTATTATTATGAATACTACTATTAATATTATTATGATTATTACAATAAAAAAAATTAGTTATATTAAAATATATTTAACAAACTATATTAATATTCTTATAATAAATATTAATTATTTATTTAAAAGCATATAACATAAATATATTAATTAAGTTATTAACAAACATATAATTTATTAAGATAACATTTATATCACTAATAATATATAAATTTGTTCAATTACAATTATATGTGTTAATATATATATAAATGATATAGGTCCGTGAATCTGAGGCCAACCCTACATTTGTTCATTGTCGTCATATGTATTTTTACTAAAAAATACAATAGGTGAGTTTCATTTGCTCTCTTTTTAACTGCTTTTGCAATATATATTTTTGGGACTGAGAATACATGCGCTGCTTTTATAATTGTTTTACGAAATAGACACAAGTAATCGAAACTACATTCTATGGTTGGATTATCGAATCGAATATGCCCTTTTTTAGCTTGGTAGCCTAAGAATTAGGGAAATGGCCCCTAATTGACGCAAATCCTAAAGATAGATATATGGACCTTGACACGTCCCATTCGGGTTACGAATGCTTTAGTACTTCGATTATCATGTCCGATGAGAGTCCCGGAGTGATGGGGATATTCTATATGCATCTTGTTAGTTCGGTTATCAAGCGTTCAATCCATATGAATGATTTTTATCTCTATGCAGTTTGCGAAATGCCTGATATTAGATGTTACTTATGAAAAATGAAATCTTGTGGTCTATTAAAATGATGGAAATGAATGTTTATCATAAACTAATGAACTCACCAACCTTTTGGTTTACACTTGAAAGCATGTTTATTCTCAGGTATGAAAGAAATCTTCCGATGTGCATTACCTCATTTTAAGGATATTACTTGGAGTCATCCATGACATATTTCAAAAGACGTTGCATTCGAGTCTTTGAGTTCATCAAGATTGTTACTAAGTAAATTATAGTTGGATATATTATGAAATGGTATGCATGCCGTCAACTGTCGATGTAATGAAAGTTTGTCTTTTAAAAACGAATGCAAATGTTTGTAAAATGTATCATATAGAGGTCAAGTACCTCGCAATGAAATTAATTGTAATGTATTCGTCCAGATGGATTAGGACGGGTCATGAAATCCACCACATTTATCATTAATCCGAAGATTATCCCACTTACCAAATACACCTGCATGCATTAGGGGACATGCAATGCACACAACATCTGAAGTCTACTATAGTCGCTTAGCATACATGGAATCATCACGCGACCTTCCAACTCCTCTAGGCAATTCTTCCCAATGAATCCCCTCCGACACTAAATCGTCATCCGCGATTTATCAAATTCCCAAATCCGAGCACTAAAACTTGCTCAATCCCTCACATCGGGAAAAACTCAACCATTCTCTTACCGAGATGTCAACCCTTAGCGTACCCTCGCCAAGTACAATGCTAAAAGCAACCAAGTCCCAACATACAGTTAATAACCAAAACGACGAAAACCGAACAAAAGCGAATCCTTACGGATAACACTTATCACTAAACATCCCTTGTAGTGCGCAATATGACCAATACGCAACTATCGTAACATCATAAGCAAACGGCTAAAACCAATAGCGCCCAAAATGACTATGGCAACGCAAATCCCAAGGTGTACAAAATCAACCATTGTCACACCCGTAACAACATGTGAGCGAAACACGGCTATCGCATCACTAATCACACAACATGGTCCTCACGACCCCACCGTTGGTGTATAAAATAACCAATAGTTCTCAATACAAACCACATCAACATGGCCAAAACAACCCGAGCCTAAACACATATGGAGGATGGTCGAAACAACCCGAACCTTAGTGAATTCGCAACAACCCGAAATTCACCAACCCAATCCATATTTCCCACAATGAAATGACCGCACAACCCGAGTCATCGTGAATATGCGTAAACCAATATTCACTACCTCCACCACATAGTATAACCAAGGATGGCCGTGCAACCCGAGCCTTAGTGAATCCGAACTACCCGACATTCACTACCTCAAACTATGAGTCCAACCAACAGGGACAATCGTACTACCCGAAATATTGTGAATATGAACAACCTGATATTCACGTCCCAACACACACGCAAAGAATGGTACTCCCATTCCCCATCGGTACTCGAATTTCCCGATAATGTTATACCATACCGATATAACACTACACCCATGATGAAGTTAGCGGACCGAATCAATGGCCATAACCCACCAATCACATACGCTCTTTTGGACTTAAGCAACGAGTAGTGCAACATCGCACACTGCTACACTATAGTGAATCCTAACGGATTACACTAACCATTCACCACAAACGAAGTATATACGCATACTTAAAATCATTCCACATCGCCTGGGATTTTCGCACACGAATCATACGCACACGCGAACCTCGCTATCACAATCGAGCATAAACCACCTATATCGCACATAGACACAAAACAATAATTCTCTAGAAGAGAATCCGACACACACATCCCTTAACCGAGGGATTTCACCTTGCTCGTCAAATACGCCCATTATCTCTCAACGAGATTCACCACATTACCACCTCGGTGATAATTCAAATCCGAAACCATAAGTACAATTTAACCGAAATTGTACTCTACCACAAATTGACCAAATCTAGGTCCCGACACTAATTCCGGATATACTATGAGCATTACCCGAAATCTCACACTAAAACCTCCTCATGCGGGAGTGTAACTTCCCCTTGGAACTACGTTCCATAACCGCATCACCGTGGTAACATCATCCGCGATAATTACCACTCTCCAACATACGTGACCAATTTCTCCATTGGTCGTAATACTCGAATCCTCACGAATTCATTTCGTACATTAGAAATTGACGCACACTGTTACCCGTTGGCTTTATTTAAACAATGACACAAAACCAACACAACACACCTTGTACAACCGTACAATTCTACCGAAAGGTAGACTTTTCTAACAATTGGGTTCACACGACCCATCACCACATTTTGCTCTAACCTTGACCATACCAAGGTTTTTTAACCTATCCTTCATCACTTCGAACGAAACATTTACCACAAATTTTACAAACTTTATTCTTGCAATCCTCCGATTTCCGTAGCTTGTCACATTTCCACCTAGTCACTCATGTACCTAAGGGTTTCTATAGGGTACCCTAAGTACAATGTAACCACAACACCATCGGAGTCGAACACCACGCTAGTAGGTATGAAAGAGGCACCTAACATTGCGTCACATAGACTCCATTTCCAACATACGTCGAGATCAAACACTCGATCTCAAGGGTTCTATCCACCTGACGAACCTCATGGTTCACCATCTTCAACACAAAAGTGAACACGCGCTCATAACCGAACACCAAAGCCCATTCCCATGGCTTGGTAGAAACGTTTCACAAACACTAAGGAATGCTTGGTTGTACCAAGTCTTACGCCCTTCATCTAACAATCAAACGTCACCATAGGGTAATTCCATTAGGAACGTCACCCATAACAATAATATGCACAACACAATGCATCCAACAAGCCCAAACGTATCGGCACATAAATAAATATTCAAAGGACATATTTATTAAAATGAAACGTACCTTAACGTCTCCTTGTGTGATTCGTCGCCGCCAACTAGGGACAATCCGGCTTGCGATGTCCCTTTTTATGACAATAGTAGCACATTCCGTCATCACTTCTCGGCATTGTGCACTCCCATAACTTGTGGCCCCTAACACCACAATTGAAACATCTAGGCGCACGAGAACTCATCGTGTCTTACTCCACATTACCCATACTCACACTTGCACCCTTAGTTTTCTTACTTGGGGCGTCGTACGAATCAACCCTTCTCTTACTCGGAGCATTATCGATTATCTCCCAAGGATATGGCTCAAAACCCTTAGCCACGGCAAATAACTCGACAAACGAGTTCACTTGCCCAAGGCTTATCTTCCCACGTAACTCGTCATTTAAAGCCTTACAGAAGTCTTGCATCAACAACCTTTCGTTATTCACATACTCGGGGCAAAATCGTGCCTTAGACATAAAGGTAGCCTGTAGAGTATTTAGGTCCATAGACCCTTGTCTCAACACGCGTATCTCCTCACGCATTCTTGTCAAGTCTGCTTGCGTTCAGAATTCTTCAAAGAATTCTTTCTTAAAATCGCCCCATGACAAACTCATGAACGGTTCTTCGCTGACCGTATCAATCTTACCATCCAACCAATCTTTCGCACCATCTTGCAACAAACTAGTAGCGATTCTCGTCTTCTTGTCTGGAGGACACTTACTTGTACGAAAACATCCTTCGATTTTCGAGATCCAATGAGTACTTACTAACAGATCCGGTTTCCCATGATACATAGGTGGTTTAGTCGATCGAAACTCCTTGTAACTAAACTCCTTCTTACCATTACCCCAGGCTAGATAAGAGTTCTTTCGAACTCTTCTCGAATTGTTTTCACTTGTTTTGCAACCTCGGCCTCAACCCTCTCCGCAAAATCATCGTTGTTATTTCGTTCTCCGCTTGATGTACCATTTCCCATCGCCATTCTAAAGAATGCAAAAACGATTAAATACGGGAAAAATAAATAAAACCACGTGCACCAAACCACCCCATCTTGCTCAACACTCGTCGTACATCACTTATTAGAATCGATTTGCACCCTTAATAAGGTTTAGAAGTCCTTATTACGAACACAAGCTGTATCAACTTGTTAGTACAACGACTATCTTGCTTGATGATATTCGCAACGCAAACAATAACAAAACACAACGCAATAGTATATTAATAATATCCTCATATTAATATAAACGTTAGCCCACCTACAATTAAGGCACTAACCAAATTCCCATTCCGACCCATAATCCCTACAAGTCCCGTAACAAATAAGCACACACAAAAGTCTAAGTCTAGGCACCTATCTCAAGTCACCTAAATCCCTTAGAACATGCTCTGATACCACTTATAACGACCCAACCCGTTATCCAACCGAATATGCAAAAAATTTTTTTTATATATATACAGAATTGGTGTGCGGCGCGCAACCCCATATGTGTGCGGCGCACACATAGCCTGGCAGCTTGCTGTTCAAAATTTCCATTTTTCAATTACTGATCTCCCACTTCTCGACACTTTTAGACGAAACGTTTTTCACAACATTTAATATTAGTTAAAACTAACACGTTCGAATAATAAAATGAGTTTTACGACACCGGGCCCACATCAGCCGTTTTACGACTTTCGTACAAAATACAAGTTTATGACCACATGATTTTTAACATAAAATAAAGACAGAGCATGGTGATTGGGGATACGCTACCCAATCCTAATCAATCCAAAAGCAAGATCTTCTAAACTAGTTCCCACGCTTACACGAGCCACCGCATCCATGCAAATCTATAAAAATGTAAACAACGAGAGGGTAAGCTAATGCTTAGTGAGTGACAATATACTACATATATATATATATATATATATATATATATATATATATATATATATATATATATATATATATATATATATATATATATTATATATATATATATATATATATATATATATATATGCATAAAAGGAATACGCATCGCCAACACACAAATAGTAAACACATACCGCAATCCGAGCATAACTAAGCAAAGTTATACCTAACGTACCACCAAGCCAAATCCGTAAGATTAGCTACAACATACAATAAGTATATATACACATATTCAAGATACATCCAAAAATACAACAAGATAACCCCTTAACCTTAACCCCATGAAGGTTGGCCGAACAACCAGAGCCTTAGTAAATTTGTACAACCCCAGATTCAATTCCTTCACCACTTCAACAACTGGGGACGGTCGTACTACCCGTGCCTTAGTGAATTCGTAAAACTTGAGATTCACTACCTCATAAATAAGATGACCGAACAACCCGAGTCATCATGAATCCGCACAACCCGAGATTCGATACCTCATCAAAACCCACATCATCGGGGTTACTCAACCGTAACTCAATACCAATCCCACTATATCGGGATTATATAACTCCATATCACAAGTCCATGTGATAACGTACACACGAAGTGTGCAACTTGCCAAAGGTGGTCAAACTAACCAATAATCACTAACACAAGTGAAAATGGTCCTAATACGCCAATTAACCCCAAACACAAGTGTAAAACACTTATCATTATCAAAATCACCCATAAACCCAAATTTTGACTCAATTCAAAATTAGTCTTTCAAATACACCAAAATGGGTTCCAACACTTCCATAATCACCAATCCTAGTGATTAAACCTAATTCCAAGTATTAAATCATGGTCAAGTCAGTTTCCAACCCAAAACCCACCAACAACAACAATAAACCCGATTACTAGCATCAATAAACTCACTTCAATAGTTTAAATGGGTTTATCTACAAATCAAGTTCAAACCCTAACTTTGAATATCAAATCAAATAATGAAATTCGGAGTTAGAACTTACCACAACAACTAAAATGTAGCTAGGAACGAGGTGAACAACTTTAACACTCGAGCTTTTGATCAATTCGAGCTTCTTCTTCTCCAAAACCCCAATTCTCTCTCTAGAACTCTCTCTCTCTCTAAGAATGGATGAGAGTGTTGAATGGATGTGAAAGTGATCCAAAATTGGATCCAACCCAGCTGATAAGCTCTCAGATCCGTCCTCAAGTGAAAAGACCAAAAAGCCCCTAATTAAACTATAATTAAAAACAAAACAGGAAAACTGTCCCAGGAGGGGTGGGCGGCGCGCATCCTTGACCTTGCGCGACGCGCACGGAGGTCAGAACTTCCTGCCAGTCTAATTATTCATTCCACGCTTCACCCACTTAAGTACACCATAAATACTCTATGTACAATCAATATTATGGTCTTACACCGTTCCAGCCAGTCTAAGTCTAGGCACCTATCTCAAGTTACCTAAATCCCTTAGACCATGCTCTGATACCACTTGTAACGACCCCAAAACCGTTTACTAGAAAACACACATTTTTTTTAAAACAACGAACATATTCCTGTCTGACAATATGCGTGGCGCGCATATGAGTGCGCGGCGCGCGCTATAACATAAAACCTGATCAGAAGTTGACAACTGACATGAACACCTTGATTTGAGTATCTGCGCGGCGCGCAGTGCTAAGGGCGGCACGCTCTATCCCTGGGAAACCTGGTCAGCCATTTTTAAACACAAGACAAGCCAAAATTCCACCTAAACCACGTTTAAAAATTCCCAGCCAATATGACACTTTTCAAACATTAGTTAATTGGGTTTTAATTGACAAAAGTGTAATACAACCCATGGGACTCCAACGACCCATAGTTACATGAACATGACAATTTCGACCCATTTCGTTTAAACACAACAAAAGACCGAACATGGTGATTGGGATTGCACTACCCAACCCTAAGTCTAATCCAAAAGCAAATTCTTCTAAAGCAACCCGCAAAGGAACTAGTTCCCACGCTTACCCGAACCACCTCCTTGCGAACCCATAAAAATAATATCAACGAGAGGGTAAACTAATGCTTAGTGAATGCAACGGTATTATATACATACATATGCATAAAATGAACACGGATTACAAACACAAGTAATAAACACATACCGCATTCCAAGGATAACTAAGCAAAGCTATACATAACGTACCACCAAGCCAAAACTGCAAGATTAGCTACAACATAACAATATATGTACATAGATATATGCGTCTACCCAAAATCCCAAGGTTAACCCCTTAACCTCAAACTCATGAAGGCCGGCAGAAACCACACGCGCCCAGTGAATCCAAAACCACACGCGATTCACCACCTTCACCTCAATGACAATAGGGTTGGCCGAAACTACACGGGCCCCAGTGAATACGAAACTACACGCGATTCACTACCCTAAGTCAACAACAATGGGAATGTTCGAAACCACACGCGACATTGTGAATCCGAAACCACACGCGATTCACTAGTGAAGCCGAAACTACACGCGAATCACTACCCACTCATCTCAATAACATCAACGGGGTTGACCTACTTGTCAATGTGAATTCATAACACCCGAAATTCACTACCCCACGGGTGGTAACCTAAACGCACAAACGTGCCACATGGACCCAAAACACATAGAGTCCATCATCTCATACACATGTAAAGTGAACCCGAATGCCAAGGATCACTCTACCCCACCCGCACCCATCCTATGCATACATACGCATATAATACAATTACACTCACCTTAGCGCCTTAATGAATGCAAACCAAATCCATAACACGTCAATGGAATGTGCCTATTCCATTTATCACATAACAAACAACACAATTAGGGTGGATTACAATCCAACCCAAATTGACACTTGATGCAATTTTGACCCAATTGCACTTCCAAGCACAAACAAATCCTACAATAACCAATAATCACTTAACACGAGTGAAAATGGTCCTATAACTCCAATTAAATCAAATCATAAGTGTTAAACACTTGTCTTACCCAATTTGACACATAAACCTAAATTTTGACTCATTTCAAAATTAGTCAACTAAATACACCCAAATGGGTTTCAACACCTCTATAATCACTAACACTAGTGATTATACCTAATTTAAAAGCCCTAATCATGGTTAAATAATCAACCAACCCTAAATCCACCGACGAGGGTCAACCACACCCGCCACTAGTCTAAATCACCCATTTACTAAGTAGTGGGGTTTACTCAAGAACATGCAAGTTCAAAACCCTAATTTGAAATTAAACATAAAAAATGAAATTCGGAGTTAGAGCTTACCACAACTACCAAAATGTAGCCAAGAATGAGGTGAACAACTTTAACTCTCGAGCTTTGGTGAGAACCGAGCTTCTTCCTCCTAGATTGGAGCTTTCTCACACTAAAATCACCCTTTCTCTCTAGAATATGTTGGGAGTGTTTTGTGTGGGTGAAATGAGGTCCAAGACTGAGTTTGGATCAGTTTTAGTGGCTCAAAACTGACCCCCACATGAAAAGACCCAAATGCCATTCTTAAAATATTAAAATTACGAAACAAGTTTGCCAGCTGGTTTTGCGCGGCGCGCGGCCATGTGCGTGGTGCGCACTACAACATAAAATGAAGACAACACAGTTTCTTAGAAATTCAGGGACTGAAACTGTTAGATTCTGATTCTGATGTAAAATCTGAAAATGCATAAGTGTTAGGTTCACTTTTAGTGGCACTTCTGAGAACACTTTCTAGTGACACTTTCTGGTGACACTTTCGGATGTATTAAAATTCAAGGTGTTACAAGGTGTGACTGATAGGATAGGAAGTGTTAAGAAGGGTGGTTCTAAAGAATACAACCCTCGATGTTATAATTGTGGGCAATACGGGCACCTAGCTGTTGATTGCACGAACCCCTCTTCTAAAAAAAATCACATGTTTTAATTGTAAAAATGAAGGGCACCGAAGGTCGAAATGTCCTGATTTGCGGGGTGATCAAGTCAAGAAGCTTGAAAAGGCAGCGAGAACGGCTAGGGGATGAAATTATTTGATGACTAATGATGAAGCCAAACAATCAAATGAAGTTGTCTCATGTACTTTCATGGTTAACTCTAATCCGGTGAGGATACTATTTTATAGCAGTGCTAATTTATCATATGTGTCTCCAAAGTTTATGTCTAAGCTTAATAAATCGCGAGCTAAGTTAAGTCATCCGGTAGAAGTCGAAATAGCGGATGGTAAGACGGTACTCAGGGTTTATGTGTGTAAAAATTGTAATGTTGTGTTTGGTGCCGAAACCTTTAAAATTGATCTTATCCCGATTACTTTGGGTGAGTTTGATATCGTGGCTCGATCGTTATAGAACCGATATTCCATGCCATGAAAAGTATATTCGTATAAAGACCCCAAGTGGGGGTGAGTTAATTATTCATGGTGATAAGCGGAGGAGACTCGTACAATTATGCACTTATGCACGGGCACGTCGTCTCCTTTGTAGCGATGGCATGGCTTTTCTTACCCATGTAATTGATACTCGATAAGAGCCACCATCCATTCGTGATATTCCGGTGGCGGGGAAGATGTTTTTCCGGATGAATTATCGGGTGTTCGAGCGAAAAGACAATTTGAATTTCGCATTGAGTTGGTTCCGGGGACTACCCCCATCGCTAAAACACCTTATCGTTTAGCGCTGACGGAAATGCAAGAGTTGTTAAACGAAATCCAAGAGTTGCTTGAAAAGGGTTTTATTAGACCGAGTGCTTCGCCATGGGGTGCTCCGGTATTATTTGTAAAGAAGAAAGATGGTAGTATGCGGATGTGTATCGATTATCGGGAGTTGAACAAAGTGACGATTAAGAATCGTTATCCATTGCCTCGAATTGATGATTTATTTGATCAACTCCAAGGAGCGATGTATTTTTCTAAAATTGACTTACGGTCCCATTATCATCAAATGCGGGTCCGTGAGGAAAATATTGAGAAGATGGCCTTTCGAACCCATTATGGGCATTTCGAATTTGTAGTAATGCCTTTTGGTCTTACGAATGCGTCTGTGGCATTTATGGATCTTATGAACCGAGTGTGCCAACCTTTGTTGGACAAGTTGGTGATTGTGTTCATTGACGACATACGCATTTATTCCATGAATACGAAGGAACCTGAAAATCATTTGCGTAAAGTGTTGAAGACATTACGGAAGGAGAAGTTGTATGCTAAATTCTCCAAGTGCAAATTTTGGCTAAGGAAAATGCAATTCCTTGGCCATATTGTGAATGAAGAAGGTATTCAAGTAGATCCAGGGAAGATAGAGGCGGTAAAGGGTTGGGAACAACCGACTACACCGACGAAAGTTCGAAGTTTTCTCGGATTGGTCGGTTATTATCGTCGGTTTATTCAAGACTTTTCTAAAATTGCTTCTCCGTTAACAAAGTTGACGAGGAAGAACGTGAGATTTAATTTGGGAAAGTGAGCAGTAAATTGTTTTCCAAATGTTGAAAGAGAAATTGTGTCAAGCTCCGGTGTTGGTGTTACCAGAAGGAATCGAAGATATGACGGTTTATTATGATGCCTCAATAAATAAGCTCGGGTGTGTTCTAATGTAATGGGGTAAAGTCATCGCTTATGCCTCTAGACAATTAAAGGAACACGAAAAGAGATACTCGACTCATGATCTCGAATTGGCGGCGATGGTTCATGCATTAAAATTTTGGCGCCACTACTTGTATGGTGTCAAGTGTATGATTTATTTGGATCATAAGAGTTTGAAACATCTTTTTGATCAACGAGATTTGAACAATCGTCAACGTAGATGGATCGATTTGTTGAAAGATTACGATTGTGAGATACTTTACCATCTGGGTAACGCGAATGTTGTTGCGGATGCATTGAGTCAAAAGAGTCAATATCCGGTAGTACGAGTGGGTTCGTTGCGCATGACTATTACAAATAATTTCCTAAAAAAGCTTGGTGAAATTCAAATTGAAGCTTTTATTAATCACAAGTGTGAAGAGCGAATTATGGGGCAAACGGAGTCCATTACCTTAGGCCCACATAGTTTGTTGTCCTTTTAAGGTAGAGTGTGGATGCCTAAAATGGGTGGTTACCAAAAAGTACTACTTGATGAAGCACATAAGTCAAAGTATTCCATTCATCTGGGTGCGACAAAGATGTACCTTGATTTGAAGAAAGAGTACTGGTGGTCCGGAATGAAACGTGACGTGGTTAAATATGTTGAAAAATGTGTTATGTGTTTACAAGTTAAGGCCGAGTACCAAAAGCCGTATGGTATGTTGCAACCATTAGAAATCTCAAAATGGAAATGGGAGAACGTTACTATAGATTTCATTACAAAGTTACCAAAGATGGCGAGAACTCAAATTCATACAATTTGGGTAATAGTTGATAGGTTGATGAAAAGTGCATTTTTCTTCCCATCCGGGAGACAATATCGTCGGAGACGCTATCAAAGTTATTTATCATGGAGGTGATATCGAGACATGGGGTTCCTATATCTATTGTTTCGGATCGGGATACTCGTTTCACATCTTGATTTTGGAATAAGTTTCATGAAGATATAGGTACACAATTGAAGATGAGCATGTCGTATCACCCTCAAACGGAAGGTCAAACCAAATGTACGATTCAAACGTTAGAGGATATGTTACGGGCGTGTGTTATTGTAACGACCCGCATTTTTTCGATCATACTATACTTATAAGATTAATATTTACATAAATTAAACCTTGCCAACATGATAAGCAATCCAAATTGTCGAGATTTATATTTCCGAAAAGAGTTTTACACAACGTTTGACCGTCTAGTTTGACCGATGATATCACGAACTATACAATATATGATAATTATACGTTTGTGTATATAAATGTATATATACATATTTAACATGATTAATAAATGTTTTAATATCTCATTTTGTATTAATAACAACAAGTTATATGTGTATTTTGAAACTACTAACTTAAGTTTTCAAAACGATAACTATACGTAACGTTATTTGACATAAATACTTAAGACATATAATGTTTATACATATATTGTATAAGTAATGTATTTAATCACTTTTAAAGACTTAAATACATAAAACCATATAAGTGTAT
Source organism: Rutidosis leptorrhynchoides (assembly GCF_046630445.1). Lineage (NCBI taxonomy): Eukaryota > Viridiplantae > Streptophyta > Magnoliopsida > Asterales > Asteraceae > Rutidosis > Rutidosis leptorrhynchoides. The sequence goes on along the minus strand of NC_092338.1, from coordinate 209,902,581 downwards.
TCACAAAAGATAGCTATATTTGAATCCTCATTCCATTTTTCACAAAATTTCTATACGTATACCTAGAGTATTTGTACTCGTATCATACCAAGCTCCTATACGTATTTACTAATAGTAAATACACATCAAATCACCACCAAACCTACTCTTGTTACTGCCCTTAGAGCTAGGTAATTGAACTTAGATGCAAATAAGACTAGATACATAAAATGATAGCTTGAAAATTTTGTCTCCATGCCCCCCATTCACGTTTTTTTTAGCTATATATGTATCATCATTTTCTTTCATTTTAACTCCAAATTTCTTAAGATAAACACACACTCTCTCTTCACTCTTAACCTCCATAAACATTCAGCAAGAAACCTTGAAGATCTAGCTTCAAAAACCATACTAAAACACCATAAGAAAACCATACAAAAACACTTCAAGAAAACCTTCCAAGAACACCAACTTACTTCCAATCTTTCATCCACTTCTATCACCCTTTTGATTCTAGCTTCTTACTCCTCTTTTACAGCAAACTTATCCAAGGAACTTGAGGTAGAATCTATGTTCATAACCTTATTCAATTCATATATATATAGCTATCTTATTTTGTGGTACAAAAGTTTAACAACAAGAACATAGTTTGAATGTTTTCAAACTTGTTTGCAAACTAAATAGATCCTTCTAACTTAACTTTTAAAATACTTCAAGACATGTAACATAACTTATTTATATGTTAATTTAACAAGGTAAAACTTGGTTTTTCAAAGTATAAGTATTTTTGGAAAAATGGTCATTAAATGATTTTGTTGTAACAAAATGTTTAACTTCATATGTTTCACTAAACTTTCACCTATGCCGTATGATTTTGAATACAAACCAAGGTATTTACAGTTCATAGTCTTAAAGAAGAACTCGATCCAAGAAGATGGCAATTTGAATCAACGAAAACGGACTTGTAACGAAGAAACTATGACCGAAACAAAATTGGTTATCCAAGACTTAATTGACTTCGGGATTCATTGGAAAAATTTACATAAAATCACATCTTTATAAGATAACATGATATTTTATATATATGTACTTACAATTCAATTTTATATGGTTCAGGATCACCCGTAAACAACACGAGAAGATTAATCATAAGATCCCATGATTGTACGCAACACGTCATTTGACAACACCGGTACTTTATGTACGCAACACGTCATTTGACAACACCGGTACCATGGGTCAAGATTAATCTCGACCAATACATATACGATGGGGTTTTATTTATTTCGTTGGGGGTTTTGTTTATTGCGGGTATATTAAACATCTAAAAATGAACCATTAAAATTGAATTACTAACATCGGAATGCTAACTACAGACTAAGGAAATATTCAAAATATTAAAAGTATAACAAGTATATATATATATAACGTTTGTTTTAAAATGAAAACATATTGATATATTATATATGGATAGGTTCGTGATATCAACCGGAAGACCGAGTCAAAATATATATATCATCAAGACAAGGGTGAGTATATAGTCCCACTTTTAAACTCTAAATATTTCGGGATGAGAATACATGTATTTTATGTTTTACGATATGGACACAAGTAACTGAAAAATATGTTCTACGTTGAGTTGTACCACTGGCATACTTCCCTGTAGCTTGGTAACTAATATTTACAGCGGTATTGTAAACGCGAATCCTGTTGATAGATCTATCGGGCCTGACAACCCCAACCGGACTGGACGACCAGTATTCAACGGTTGCACAGTACTTCGTTTTGTGACTACACTTGGTACGGTGTAGTAAGATTTCATATTAAAGGGAATATGCGACGTGAAAATGTTAAGTATGGTTACCAAGTGCTCAACCACTTAGAATACTTTTATTAAACTGTTTATATACGAAATCTTGTGGTCTATATATATATTGCTGCCGGCATTAAACCTATATCTCACCAACTTTATGTTGACCTTTTAAAACATGTCTATTCTCAGGTGATTTCTAAAGCTTCCGCTGCATCATGTTGGATCTAACCAGGATCTTGCGTACGCATGTTTGTGTCAAAAATAAAACTGCATATCCGAGATGTTGTATTGTAAAATATGCTAGAAACCGTGTTGTTGTCATCATTTGTAAAGTTTGTAAGTCGAAGATTATCGCTAAATGTTAATCTTCTTTTTATTGTCTTAAGCTTGTAACAAAAATAATGGTTATGGTTTGTAATGTATAATATATGCAGTTTTCTTTCAAAAATGTCTCATATAGAGGTCAATACCTCGCAATGAAATCATACGTTATCTAACGCGTTCTTATGGTTAAGGACGGGTTATGACATGTGGTATCAGAGCGTTGGTCTTAGCGAACCAGGTTTGCATTAGTGTGTCTAACCAAGAAGTCGTTAGGATACATTAGTAAAGTCTGGACTTTGACCGGGTCTGATTTTAAAAACCATTGCTTATCACTGTTGGTTAAAAATTTATATGTAAATATTATGTAAGTACTAATGGGTTAGTTGTTATGTGATAGATGTCGGGCTCGAAACTTATTATCACATTCAGCGACTCCGAATCAGAACCTTCATATGGTGTTCCAGTCATTAACATATCCGATGACGAAAGTGATATCTTTGGGGAAGACTCACAAATTCCGGATGAACCGACTATAGAGAACCCGGAAAGTGAACCCGAGGAGGAAAGTGAACCCGAGGAGGAAAGTGAACCCGAGGAAGAAATACAGGAAATTACAAAAGACGAGTTCGAACTAGGAAAGAAACGAAAGGCTAATGAATTAGAAAATCCAAATCCCGAGTTTAATGAGAATGATGTGGCACCAATTCCACTCAACACTACCACCCCTATCCCCGCTATTCCTATTAGTGCTATCCCGGCATCTAGTTCTTCGGCACCTCAGCCAAAACGTAGGGAGATAGCTAGGATTCGCGTTGGGGGATTCCCTGGACATAAATGTTTTGGGAAATAGACCAAATGATGCGCTACCGTATTAAACCATGGAATCACATAATGTTTTGTATAATATTATTAGTTTGGTTTGTTTAAAGTTTGATGTAAGCATATGTAAAATAGCGAAGTATGAAATGCAATAATTTTCCATGGTTAAGTATTATTTAGATTGTAGTAATTGATTCTGTACTAAGCTATTAAGTATGAACATTAACGGGTAGGTACTACCCTAGATATAATTATAAAACGCTAATAAGAAGAAAAGGCTTTTATAATAATACCTGGTTCATATTATTAACAAGCTATAAATGTACTATAAATACACACTACATCTATAATATTCCATGTGAATAATTATTTTCTTTCATTAGGAAATGGCGCGATTGAATCGAATGACGGAACAAGAACTCGAGGAACTCATCAACCAGCGAGTGAACGACAGAATGTTATGGGTTGAGGCTGCAAGAGCTGCTGCAGTTAATCCAAATCCTCGTGTGGGGTGCACTTACAAAACTTTTCAAGCTTGCAAGCCCTCATCATTCAGTGGAACAGAAGGACCGATCGGTTTAACCCGATGGATAGAAAAGATGGAGACGGTGTTTAAAATCAGTGGTTGTGATGAAAAAGACATGACCAAGTTTGCATCGTGCACTTTACAAGATAGTGCACTCACATGGTGGAAGAATTATGTGAAGGCGGTAGGAGGAGATGTAGCTTATGATACTCCATGGGAAGAATTCAAAGCAATGATAATCACCGAGTATTGTCCAAGGAATGAGGTTATTAAGTTAGAAGATGAGTTACGAAGTTTGAAGGTGGTTGGTACTGAAATCACCAACTACAATCAGCGATTCATGGAATTGGTTTTACTATGTCCTGAATTGGTTCCAACCGAAGCACGGAAGATTGAAATGTACAAAGGTGGTTTGCCCAGAAAGGTCAAGGCAAACGTTACGGCATCGAAACCTAAAACAATTCATGAAGCTATAACCATGGCGAACGAGCTAATGGATCAGGTCATTTTGGACAAGAAAGCATTCAATACTGAGGTGAAGGTATTGGGGAATAAGAAAAAGTGGAATGGAGGTTATAAGAAACAAGAAACCACGAAAGGTGCGGGTAGTGGTTCAGGCTTTGGTTACAAAGGACAAAGTCCTTTATGCAACCGTTGTCACAAACATCATTTTGGTTACTGTAGTGTGTTGTGCACTAAATGCAATAGACAGGGACATCTTGCTGAAGATTGTAAGGCTCTCGTTACAAATGCAAATGGTAACAAGACTCCTGCCACCAATGCAAATAGAACTGCTTTGGCTAACATTACTTGTTTTGGGTGTGGAAAACAAGGTCATTATAAGAGCCAGTGCCCGAATCAGAATGGCGGACCTGCACGTGGAAGAGCGTTTGTTATTAATGCTAGAGAGGCACGAGAAGACCCGGAGCTTGTTACGGGTACGTTTACCATTAATAACTTATCAGCATCTATTTTATTTGATACTGGCGCCGATAGAAGTTATGTGTGTAGAAATTTTTACACCAAATTGAATTGTTCATCATTACCTCTAGATGCTAAGTACTTGATTGAGTTAGCTAATGGTAAACTAATTAAAGCCGATAAAATTTGTCGTGGTTGTGAAATAAATCTAGCCGGAGAAACGTTTAAAATCGACTTAATACCCGTAGAATTAGGAGGTTTTGATGTAATAGTCGGCATGGACTGGATGTCCAAAATAGGAGCGGAAGTTGTTTGTGCTAAGAAGGCAATTCGTATTCCTGGTAAGGATAAAATACCGGTGATGATTTATGGAGAGAAGGGTAATTCAAAGCTAAAACTCATTAGCTGTTTGAAAGCCAAGAAGTGTTTAGAAAAGGGATGTTACGCTATTTTAGCACATGTTAATAAAGTCGAAAAGAAAGAAAAGTGCATCAACGACGTGCCTGTGGCAAGAGATTTTCCTGAAGTTTTTCCGGAAGAATTGCCGGGATTACCTCCATTTAGATCGGTAGAATTTCAAATAGATTTAGTACCAGGAGCTGCACCAGTGGCTCGTGCTCCATATAGACTTGCACCGTCCGAGTTAAAAGAACTTCAAAGTCAGTTAAAAGAATTACTGGACCGTGGATTTATACGACCGAGTACTTCACCGTGGGGAGCTCCAATTTTGTTTGTTAAGAAGAAAGATGGATCTTTTAGGATGTGTATAGACTATCGTGAATTAAATAAGTTAACTATCAAGAATCGGTATCCACTACCGAGAATTGATGACTTATTTGATCAATTGCAAGGATCATGTGTTTATTCGAAAATCGACTTAAGATCGGGCTATCATCAACTACGCGTTAAAGAAGAGGACATTCCGAAAACTGCTTTTCGAACACGTTATGGTCATTACGAATTTTTGGTTATGCCGTTTGGATTGACGAATGCGCCAGCTGTATTCATGGACCTCATGAATCGAGTTTGTAGTCCGTATTTAGATAAGTTTGTTATCGTTTTCATTGATGATATTCTTATCTATTCCAAGAGTGAGCAAGAGCATGAAGAGCATTTAAGGTTGATATTGGAGTTGTTAAGAAAAGAACAGCTATATGCTAAATTTTCTAAATGTGCTTTTTGGTTGAAAGAAGTGCAATTTCTTGGCCATGTTGTTAATAGCGAAGGAATTCAGGTTGATCCAGCAAAAACTGAAGCTATTGAAAAATGGGAGACTCCTAAGACACCAACACAGATACGCCAATTTTTGGGTTTAGCCGGTTATTATAGAAGGTTTATTCAAGATTTTTCCCGAATAGCTAAGCCGTTGACAGCGTTAACGCAAAAAGGGAAGAAATATGAGTGGACCTCGGAGCAGGAGAACGCATTTCAAATACTGAAGAAGAAGTTAACTACGGCGCCTATATTATCGTTACCAGAAGGGAACGATGATTTTGAAATATATTGTGACGCTTCGCGACAAGGTTTTGGTTGTGTTCTTATGCAACGGAAGAAAGTTATTGCATTTGCATCCCGACAATTGAAGATTCACGAGCGAAATTATACGACGCATGATCTAGAATTGGGAGCAGTCGTGTTTGCATTGAAGATGTGGAGACACTACTTGTATGGGGTTAAATTCACTGTGTTTACTGATCATAAAAGCCTTCAACATATTTTTGATCAGAAACAATTGAACATGAGGCAACGTAGGTGGGTCGAGTTAATAAACGACTATGATTGTGAAATTCGTTATCATCCCGGAAAGGCGAACGTGGTGGCCGATGCTTTAAGCAGAAAGGAACGAGAACCAATTCGAGTTCGAGCAATGAATATAAAAATTCGCATGAATCTCAACTCACAAATCAAAGAAGTTCAACAAGAAGCACTCAATAAAGAAAACATAAAGAATGAAATAATGAAGAAGTATGAGAAGCAACTCGTTATACGGGAAGACGGAATTAGATATTTTGCAAATCGTATTTGGGTACCGAAGTTGGGTGGATTAAGGAAGTTGATATTGAACGAGGCACATAAGACAAGATACTCGATACATCCTGGAGTTGGAAAGATGTATTAAGATCTTAAGACACGTTATTGGTGGCCTAACTTAAAGACCGACGTTGCAACATATGTTGGGGAATGTTTGACTTGTTCCAAAGTCAAAGCAGAACATCAAAAGCCGTCAGGGTTACTTCAACAACCAGAAATCCCAGAATGGAAATGGGATGGTATTACCATGGATTTCATCACGAAGTTACCAAAGACTGCCTGGGGATAAGACACCATTTGGGTGATTGTTGATCGTCTCACCAAGTCTGCACATTTCTTGCCTATAAAGGAAACGGATAGAATGGAGAAACTATTACGATTGTATATAAAGGAAGTTGTTTCAAGGCATGGAATACCTATTTCCATTATATCCGATCGTGATAGTAGATTTACCTCAAAGTTTCGGCAATCACTACAGGAAGCACTAGGAACTCGTTTGGATATGAGTACCGCATATCATCCGCAGACCGACGGGCAGAGTGAAAGAACAATTCAGACTCTTGAAGACATGCTCAGGGCATGTGTGATCGATTTTGGAAACGGATGGGATAAATATCTACCGTTAGCAGAATTCTCGTATAATAATAGTTATCATGCGAGCATTGGAGCTGCGCCATTCGAAGCATTGTATGGAAGGAAGTGTAGATCTCCTATCTGTTGGAATGAAGTAGGAGATCGACAATTAACTGGTCCCGAGATCATACATGAAACGACCGAGAAGATAGTACAAATCAAGGAGAGATTGAAAACAGCTCGTAGTCGCCAAAAGAGCTACGCCGATGTTCGAAGGAAACCATTAGAGTTTCAGGTCGGGGACATGGTTATGCTAAAGGTGTCACCTTGGAAAGGTGTAATACGTTTCGGTAAAAGAGGTAAACTGAACCCAAGATATGTAGGCCCGTTCAAGATCATCGAACGCATTGGACCGGTAGCTTATCGACTCGAGTTACCGCAACAACTCGCCGGAGTACATAATACCTTTCACGTCTCAAACCTTAAGAAGTGTCTTGCAAAGGAAGACCTCACCATTCCTCTTGAAGAAATCCATGTCGACGAGAAACTACAATTCGTCGAAGAACCAATTAAAATCATGGACCGTGAAGTTAAACAGCTCAAACAGAGCAATATACCGATTGTTAAGGTTCGTTGGAATGCTAGAAGAGGTCCCGAGTTTACTTGGGAACGAGAGGATCAGATGAAACGAAAGTATCCGCATTTGTTTCTCGATGACGCAAAATAGGTACAATTTTAAAATTTCGGGACGAAATTTATTTAACGGGGAGGTAATGTAACGACCCGCATTTTTTCGATCATACTATACTTATAAGATTAATATTTACATAAATTAAACCTTGCCAACATGATAAGCAATCCAAATTGTCGAGATTTATATTTCCGAAAAGAGTTTTACACAACGTTTGACCGTCTAGTTTGACCGATGATATCACGAACTATACAATATATGATAATTATACGTTTGTGTATATAAATGTATATATACATATTTAACATGATTAATAAATGTTTTAATATCTCATTTTGTATTAATAACAACAAGTTATATGTGTATTTTGAAACTACTAACTTAAGTTTTCAAAACGATAACTATACGTAACGTTATTTGACATAAATACTTAAGACATATAATGTTTATACATATATTGTATAAGTAATGTATTTAATCACTTTTAAAGACTTAAATACATAAAACCATATAAGTGTATTCACAAAAGATAGCTATATTTGAATCCTCATTCCATTTTTCACAAAATTTCTATACGTATACCTAGAGTATTTGTACTCGTATCATACCAAGCTCCTATACGTATTTACTAATAGTAAATACACATCAAATCACCACCAAACCTACTCTTGTTACTGCCCTTAGAGCTAGGTAATTGAACTTAGATGCAAATAAGACTAGATACATAAAATGATAGCTTGAAAATTTTGTCTCCATGCCCCCCATTCACGTTTTTTTTAGCTATATATGTATCATCATTTTCTTTCATTTTAACTCCAAATTTCTTAAGATAAACACACACTCTCTCTTCACTCTTAACCTCCATAAACATTCAGCAAGAAACCTTGAAGATCTAGCTTCAAAAACCATACTAAAACACCATAAGAAAACCATACAAAAACACTTCAAGAAAACCTTCCAAGAACACCAACTTACTTCCAATCTTTCATCCACTTCTATCACCCTTTTGATTCTAGCTTCTTACTCCTCTTTTACAGCAAACTTATCCAAGGAACTTGAGGTAGAATCTATGTTCATAACCTTATTCAATTCATATATATATAGCTATCTTATTTTGTGGTACAAAAGTTTAACAACAAGAACATAGTTTGAATGTTTTCAAACTTGTTTGCAAACTAAATAGATCCTTCTAACTTAACTTTTAAAATACTTCAAGACATGTAACATAACTTATTTATATGTTAATTTAACAAGGTAAAACTTGGTTTTTCAAAGTATAAGTATTTTTGGAAAAATGGTCATTAAATGATTTTGTTGTAACAAAATGTTTAACTTCATATGTTTCACTAAACTTTCACCTATGCCGTATGATTTTGAATACAAACCAAGGTATTTACAGTTCATAGTCTTAAAGAAGAACTCGATCCAAGAAGATGGCAATTTGAATCAACGAAAACGGACTTGTAACGAAGAAACTATGACCGAAACAAAATTGGTTATCCAAGACTTAATTGACTTCGGGATTCATTGGAAAAATTTACATAAAATCACATCTTTATAAGATAACATGATATTTTATATATATGTACTTACAATTCAATTTTATATGGTTCAGGATCACCCGTAAACAACACGAGAAGATTAATCATAAGATCCCATGATTGTACGCAACACGTCATTTGACAACACCGGTACTTTATGTACGCAACACGTCATTTGACAACACCGGTACCATGGGTCAAGATTAATCTCGACCAATACATATACGATGGGGTTTTATTTATTTCGTTGGGGGTTTTGTTTATTGCGGGTATATTAAACATCTAAAAATGAACCATTAAAATTGAATTACTAACATCGGAATGCTAACTACAGACTAAGGAAATATTCAAAATATTAAAAGTATAACAAGTATATATATATATAACGTTTGTTTTAAAATGAAAACATATTGATATATTATATATGGATAGGTTCGTGATATCAACCGGAAGACCGAGTCAAAATATATATATCATCAAGACAAGGGTGAGTATATAGTCCCACTTTTAAACTCTAAATATTTCGGGATGAGAATACATGTATTTTATGTTTTACGATATGGACACAAGTAACTGAAAAATATGTTCTACGTTGAGTTGTACCACTGGCATACTTCCCTGTAGCTTGGTAACTAATATTTACAGCGGTTTTGTAAACGCGAATCCTGTTGATAGATCTATCGGGCCTGACAACCCCAACCGGACTGGACGACCAGTATTCAACGGTTGCACAGTACTTCGTTTTGTGACTACACTTGGTACGGTGTAGTAAAATTTCATATTAAAGGGAATATGCGACGTGAAAATGTTAAGTATGGTTACCAAGTGCTCAACCACTTAGAATACTTTTATTAAACTGTTTATATACGAAATCTTGTGGTCTATATATATATTGCTGCCGGCATTAAACCTATATCTCACCAACTTTATGTTGACCTTTTAAAACATGTCTATTCTCAGGTGATTTCTAAAGCTTCCGCTGCATCATGTTGGATCTAACCAGGATCTTGCGTACGCATGTTTGTGTCAAAAATAAAACTGCATATCCGAGATGTTGTATTGTAAAATATGCTAGAAACCGTGTTGTTGTCAACATTTATAAAGTTTGTAAGTCGAAGATTATCGCTAAACGTTAATCTTCTTTTTATTGTCTTAAGCTTGTAACAAAAATAATGGTTATGGTTTGTAATGTATAATATATGCAGTTTTCTTTCAAAAATGTCTCATATAGAGGTCAATACCTCGCAATGAAATCATACGTTATCTAACGCGTTCTTATGGTTAAGGACGGGTTATGACAGTTATTGATTTTGGCAGTAGTTGGGATGGGCACTTGCCTTTGGTGGAATTCTTGTACAATAATAGTTATCATACTAGTATCGGGATCCCACCTTATGAGATGCTTTATGGGCGAAGGTGTCACGACCCGGAAAATTTCGACTAATTTTGAACCAAACTCTCGATACGATTTAATATTTTGACACGATAAGCAAAGTTTACAATGTTGAGTCTTAAAAATTTTGAACTATGTACATGAATTCATTTAACCTTTGACAATTCCCAACGACTCACGATACGATTACTTGTAAATGGATACACATATATTTGTATATTATAATATGAAATAGTATATATTGTAATTGCTATAATTAATTTTGTAAAAATAATAATAATATATAAAAAAGTATCTATATATAAATAGATTACATATAACATATATATTTTGTAATTTTGAAGTTATTTAGTAAGCAAAGGTAACGCTCAATTTTCATTCGATTTATAGTAAACGAGTTAAAAAGGGACTTAAGTGATTTTAAAATAAATGGTGATCCAAAAATGAGTTTTATAAATTATAGGCTTTTATTCGCCACTGATAAACATCGAAGTATGAAATTTAGTCCGTAGATGATGACGGCTAACAATTTAACACTTCTAAATCCTAATCAATACTGTGTTTCTTTGAATTCGATTCCGTTGCATTTCACTTTCTTTCTTTTTATTACTATTCAACTAAACCCCACCTATAAAATTATGTCTGCTCAAATTCTGTTTTTAATTGATAAATAATATCAACACACTACTGTACTTGATTGCCATATTGATTGATATTGTGATTTCTTTCTGTTACACATTTCATCACCAGTCGAATTTAATATCTAATATCTATTTTATCTATTCTATCTACTCTATCTTTCCTTCTATCCTCTATATTCTATAAATGCATACAAATATATGCAGGAACACACAAGTATTCACAACTCGACAACCATCATCTCGAATCATCATAATTCGTCCACCACCTCAACAAACTAGAAACCACCATCTATATAATCTATCTATCTAATCTCTATCTTAAATATGTATATACATAATACATATGTTATATATATATATATATATATATATATATATATATATATATATATATATATATATATACACTTAATTAAGCCAATCATCCCTAAAGTTTAACATAAATTTCATCCTTGACCCTAAAGTTTTTTTCCCCCATGTAAACCCTTAATGTTTTGATTTGGTTTCAAATTTGTCCCTAGAACTAACATCCATTAAGTCATTATCGTTAGTCTAAATTATAGGAGGTCAGTTTGGTCATTTTATGTTAAATAGTAATAAACCCTACTAGAATAATTTACAATTCAGGCATAAAACAGCTGTATATATAAATGGGGTCAAGTAATTAAGTTTGTAACTATATGGTTCTTGAATGCTTACTTGGTTTTCTATGAACATATACTTTTAGAGCCACACTCGACCCATATTAAAATCTAGCCTTCATGGGAAATTGAAGTCGATTTCTGATCAATTCAAACAAGATACACGTCACCAGACCTCACAAGAGATTTCTATCATGCTCTATGCTTTACAAGAAAAAACTGGTGTATACATGTTAACTTACGTAATGATCTGTCAAAGTCCTTCAGTATAAAATGCGGGTATGCAAATATCTTAATTGCGTTTCTCATGTAATTCAGATGGACAGTACACAATTATATATTTTAATAATAACGTTTCGAATGATCGTTTACAAGCTTAAAGCGTTGGACCAAACGAACTTGACACGTAGCAATTTCTGCTCTGCTAGTAGTAATAACACCAAAATGCTTCTAAATGATGAACATCGATACTAACTTATAATGGTTAGAAATTGGCAAAAGGGTATCATTTTGTTGAAAATATGAGCTAAAAGTATATTGATGTATTTTTATGCGGTAGAAGTGGAAGATTGGCAGGTCTGCAGTTTGTCGGGTTAACTACCTTATATATTTGTCATTTTGTTCAACAGTTATATTTATCTTGGAATTAGATGCCAAATATGATATACGTAAGTCTCGTTACTCAAATATTTGTCTTGCTTTCTGAGTAAAACGATCTGAGGTCTTATGCTTTAAAATACACTATGGAAGATTCTTGACTCATTACCTATTAACCTTCTCTTTAATCTTCTTGCATGTGAGAGATAAAATTAAACCCAAATTGATCTATAAAGAAAATTACAAAGTAATCATTTATTATTGTTTATCATAAAATAACCAAACTGCCCTCCTATAATTTAGACTAACGATAATGACTTAACGGATGTTAGTTGCAGGGACGAATTTGAAACTAAATTAAAACATTAAGAATTAGCATGGGAAAAGAAAACTTTAGGGTCCAAGGTGAAATTTATGTTAAACTTTAAGGATGATTGGCACAATTAAGTCATATATATATATATATATTGTTATAGATGTAACAAGCTAGATCACCACCTACGGTCTCTCAACCACATAAACTCGCTACCACCGGAACAACAATCACCAACAAACCGGCACACCACTACATAGAACCATGTTAAAACTAAAACGATTTCTTGCTGTCGTGATCAAACACCATATCATCACAATCGTGACCCATCCAGACATGCTTTTGCTTACTTGTGTCGAACCTTTCACCATTAGGAACTACACCATCTGTTTCTATTTTTCTTTCAAATCAACAACCATCACGATCCTCCATTAGAGACCACCATCTTCAACCTTCGAAACAACCTACAACACCACCTCCCTACTCTCTCTCCTCTCTAATTATTCTGTGTTGTTTCCTGTTTTGAACCAAAAAACCACAACAACTCACATGGCTACTATAACAATACTCCTGCGTAATCTTTTGTTGTTTGAATCACTTGAAACCACCACCTCCTTCACTCTTATCCCTTCTTCCTTTTATTTTTTTTCTTTTCTTTCTTCTCCGAAACAAATGCTGTAAAGGGGATGAGAACAATAACATGGCTCGTGCAGTATAGATATAATTAGGGTTATATAAAGTGTTTTATTAATCAAGTGTACAAATCGTTAGTTATGGCCGACCAAATGGGAGTGTTTTAAGCGATGTGTTGATTGATAATGATACATACGGTATCAAAATTTAGCTGGAAACAAAATGTTAGGTTAGTGGTGGGATAGGAGATAGAAACAAAGTGATTGAAGCAATTCAAATAAGCTGAACGAATTCTATGTTTTAAACTACATGATCTTCGATTTTGAATTTGGGCCGTGAACTATGGATTGGTATTCTTGGGCTATGTTAATTGGGTAAATATACTTGGGCCTATTGGATTTAAATGATTGTGTATATGGACTGTCATGATTTTCTGTTTAGATCGAAGTACCTACAGCTGCTCCTGTTACGAAGGCAGCTATCTATATTTTTTAGCCACGATGATAATAGTAACTTGTATTATGATGATCGCGGATTATGTTAATGTTAGATGATGGAAAGTTATGGTGAAAAGGAAGGATGATTGATGATGATCATGTATAATGATTAAGATGATGGTTTGATTATAATAAGTGATCATGATGTTCATAAGAAGTAAAAATAATTCGATGATTCGATTAGATGAAGTTAAGATAATGTTGATTATTATGATTTTGATGATGAAAGTAATGAAAATGATGAAGATGAATGATATACAAGGTATGATATTAAATGATGATACTATTAGGATAATAGTTTAAGAATAAGAAGAAGATGAACACAGAAGGAAGGGTTAAAAGAATTTAATTCGGGAATTAACTAGAAATAAAATAGATAGAGTATTGGTTAAGGATGTTATCGGGTTAGCGGGACGTCGCGGGTTCAAACCCGGACTTAGGCATTTTTTTTAATGAATACTCCTTTGAGGTAGTTTACTTATTACTTATTATTATTATTATTATTATTATTATTATTATTATTATTATTATTATTATTATTATTATTATTATTATTATTATTATTATTATTATTATTATTATTATTACTATTATTATTATTATTATTATTATTATTATTATTATTATTATTATTATTATTATTATTATTATTATTATTATTATCTTTATTATAAGTATCATTATTATTACTATCATTATTATTATCATTATTAAGTAAAAGCATTATTATTATAGATATTATAACTATTATTATAAATATTTTTATTATCACTAAAATTATCATCATTATTAGGATTATCATGATTTTTATCATAATTAGTATTATTTTTACCATTTTTTTAACATATCAAATAAATATTTTCTATATTAAAATATATTTATGACATAAAACATAACTATACTAGTGTTTTTGTAATAAATATTATTTGGTAATTTAATGTATATAAAATAAATATAGTTAAAATAGTTACCAATGAAACATACAAGTTACTGAAATAACAATTAATAATAATATCTAAACTTGTTCGATTACAAGTGTACGTTTTAATAAATATATGAATAATATAGGTTCATGAATCCGAGACCAACCTTACACTTGTTCAATGATGTTATATGTATTTTTACTACAAAATACAGTATGGTGAGTTTCATTTGCTCCCTTTTTAATTGCTTTTGCAATATATATTTTTGGGCTGAGAATACATGCGCTGCTTTTATAAATGTTTACGAAATAGACACAATTACTTAAAAATACATTCTACATTGAGTTGTACCACTGGCACACTTCCCTGTAGCTTGGTAACTACTATTTACATGGTATTGTAAACGCGAATCCTATTGATAGATCTATCGGGCTTGACAACCCCAACCGGGCTGGACGACCAGTATTCAACGGTTGCACAGTACTTCGTTTCGTGACTACACTTGGTACAGTATAGTGAGATTTCATAACAAAGGGAATATGCGACGTTGATTAAATGTTAAGTATGGTTACCAAGTGCTCAACCACTTAGAATGCTTTACATACACTTGCGAGTGTATTATGTTTATGATTATGAAATTTTGTGGTCTATTGAAACTATTGATAATTGTTGTTACGATAAACCTATGAACTCACCAACCTTTTGGTTGACACTTTTAGCGTGTTTATTCTCAAGTACGAATTAAGTCTTCTGCTGTGCATTTGCTCATCTTAAAGATACTATATGGAGTCGTTCATGGCATGTAAAGTTTAGTACCTAGCAATGGGATCATATGTTGAAGACTTCGTCCAGGTGGATAAGGTCGGGGTCTTTACATGCGGTATCAGAGCGGTGGTCGTAGCGAACCAGGTCTTGCATTAGTGTGTCTAACTAGGAGTTGTTAGGATGCATTAATGAGTCTGGACTTCGACCTAGTAGTTGTTAGGTTATATTAATGAGTCTAGACTTGAACCTGGTCATCATGCTAAAAGTTTTTGTTTACCACCATTTATCGAAAAATATCTACCTATCATTTTCAGTGTCGACGCGTCTTATTGCAATTATTGTATAGATGGTGTACAGAAAAATTCATATCCCATCACATTAAATCTTGTCTGACACGTTCCCTTAAATTCCTCCGAAGTTCACGAGATTATTGGAAGTATGTATAGATATTCTATATATAATTAGAATATCATCCGATATCCGAAAATCATTTCATATCGAAAAATCCTTTATTCAATCATACGCAATGGAACTCACCATTAGATCAAGTCCCACAAATTCCGATATGGAGTTTCACCTAAGCTCCGGAAGCAGCGTCACCAGAATGAATCACCCAGTTATCCATTCCTAATTTATCTGATGTGTTCGTAGTTAACTTAATCAATGGAGATGAGAAGAAGGTGATCCTTTCCTTCCACCAACCGAATTCACCTCTTGGCAAAAAACCCGAAGCACTTACCGACGAACCAGTTCGAACCACCATCTTCACTCTCATTTCCAGAATATCTCGCAACGATTATATAATATCTCAAATTCTAAACTTTATCCATCCCTTTGTTCAAACCATCAATCATCCGGGAATAATAGAAGAAGTCAACGAATTTCGCGCTCTAGTTGTAGCTTTGGAAAATATGGTTCAGAACCTACCAGCTTCAGCAACATCACCAGCACCAACAGTACCACCAACATCAACACCGGTACCACCAATAACCCAAGTTTCAACATCACACACCTCAACATCTCATTTTGTACCTCGAGCATAATCATCGTTCTACGTATCGTTCTATCTACTTTATCTTCGTTCTACATATCGTTCTACATCGATTATCTTCTCTCGACATGGCGATTATGTAATATCTAAAGTTTTAGAGATTATGTAATCTAGTACTAACAATAAATCAAATGAGTTTAATATCTTATTGACTCATTAAATCCATGATTACATCAGAAGAAAATATATATGTATGTATATTTTCATAAAGATTGTAATTAAAAGTTCTTTCTTACAAACTGTTAATGGTGAAAATATTTTAACGGGTAGGTAATGTAGTGACCCGAACTTTTCCATGTTTATATATATTACTTGAGATTGATATTTACATGATTAAATGTTTCCAACATGTTAAGCAATCAAACTTGTTAAGACTTGATTAATTGAAATATGTTTCATATAGACAATTGACCACCCAAGTTGACCGGTGATTCACGAACGTTAAACCTTGTAAAAACTATATGATGACATATATATGGATATATATATATATATATAGTTAACATGATATTATGATAAGTAAACATATCATTAAGTATATTAACAATGAACTACATATGTAAAAACAAGACTACTAACTTAATGATTTTTAAACGAGACATATATGTAACGATTATCGTTGTAAAGACATTTAATGTATATATATATCATATTAAGAGATATTCATACATGATAATATCATGATAATATAATAATTTAAAATCTCATTTAATATTATAAACATTGGGTTAACAACATTTAACAAGATCGTTAACCTAAAGGTTTCAAAACAACACTTACATGTAATGACTAACGATGACTTAACGACTTAGTTAAAATGTATATACATGTAGTGTTTTAATATGTATTTATACACTTTTGAAAGACTTCAATACACTTATCAAAATACTTCTACTTAACAAAAATGCTTACAATTACATCCTCGTTCAGTTTCATCAACAATTCTACTCGTATGCACCCGTATTCGTACTCGTACAATACACAGCTTTTAGACGTATGTACTATTGGTATATACACTCCAATGATCAGCTCTTAGCAGCCCATGTGAGTCACCTAACACATGTGGGAACCATCATTTGGCAACTAGCATGAAATATCTCATAAAATTACAAAAATATGAGTAATCATTCATGACTTATTTACATGAAAACAAAATTACATATCCTTTATATCTAATCCATACACCAACGACCAAAAACACCTACAAACACTTTCATTCTTCAATTTTATTCATCTAATTAATCTCTCTCAAGTTCTATCTTCAAGTTCTAAGTGTTCTTCATAAATTCTACAAGTTCTAGTTACATAAAATCAAGAATACTTTCAAGTTTGCTAGCTCACTTCCAATCTTGTAAGGTGATCATCCAACCTCAAGAAATCTTTGTTTCTTACAGTAGGTTATCATTATAATACAAGGTAATAATCATATTCAAACTTTGGTTCAATTTCTATAACTATAACAATCTTATTTCAAGTGATGATCTTACTTGAACTTGTTTTCGTGTCATGATTCTGCTTCAAGAACTTCGAGCCATCCAAGGATCCGTTAAAGCTAGATCCATTTTTCTCTTTTCCAGTAGGTTTATCCAAGGAACTTAAGGTAGTAATGATGTTCATAACATCATTCGATTCATACATATAAAGCTATCTTATTCGAAGGTTTAAACTTGTAATTACTAGAACATAGTTTAGTTAATTCTACACTTGTTCGCAAACAAAAGTTAATCCTTCTAACTTGACTTTTAAAATCAACTAAACACATATTCTATATCTATATGATATGCTAACTTAATGATTTAAAACCTGGAAACACGAAAAACACTGTAAAACCGAATTTACACCGTCGTAGTAACACCGCGGGCTGTTTTGGGTTAGTTAATTAAAAACTATGATAAACTTTGATTTAAAAGTTGTTCTTCTAGGAAAATGATTTTTCTTATGAACATGAAACTATATCCAAAAATCATGGTTAAACTCAAAGTGTAAGTATGTTTTCTAAAATGGTCATCTAGACGTCGTTCTTTCGACTGAAATGACTATATTTATAAAAATGACTTGTAACTTATATTTCTGACTATAAACCTATACTTTTTCTATTTAGATTCATAAAATAGAGTTCAATATGAAACCATAGCAATTTGATTCACTTAAAACGGATTTAAAATGAAGAAGTTATGGGTAAAACAAGATTGGATAATTTTTCTCATTTTAGCTACGTGAAAATTGGTAACAAATCTATTCCAACCATAACTTAATCAACTTGTATTGTATATTATGTAATCTTGAGATACCATAGACACGTATACAATGTTTCGACCTATCATGTCGACACATCTATATATATTTCGGAACAACCATAGACACTCTATATGTGAATGTTGGAGTTAGCTATACAGGGTTGAGGTTGATTCCAAAATATATATAGTTTGAGTTGTGATCAATACTGAGATATGTATACACTGGGTCGTGGATTGATTCAAGATAATATATATCGATTTATTTATGTACATCTAACTGTGGACAACTAGTTGTAGGTTACTAACGAGGACAGCTGACTTAATAAACTTAAAACATCAAAATGTATTAAAAGTGTTGTAAATATATTTTGAACATACTTTGATATATATGTACATATTTGTTATAGGTTCGTGAATCGACCAGTGGCCAAGTCTTACTTCCCGACGAAGTAAAAAAATCTGTGAAAGTGAGTTATAGTCCCACTTTTAAAATCTAATATTTTTGGGATGAGAATACATGCAGGTTTTATAAATGATTTACAAAATAGACACAAGTACATGAAACTACATTCTATGGTTGAATTATCGAAATTGAATATGCCCCTTTTTATTAAGTCTGGTAATCTAATAATTAGGGAACAAACACCCTAATTGATGCGAATCCTAAAGATAGATCTATTGGGCCTAACAAACCCCATCCAAAGTACCGGATGCTTTAGTACTTCGAAATTTATATCATATCCGAAGGGTGTCCCGGAATGATGGGGATATTCTTATATATGCATCTTGTTAATGTCGATTACCAGGTGTTCACCATATGAATAATTTTTATCTCTATGTATGGGATGTATATTAAAATATGAAATCTTGTGGTCTATTGTTACGATTTGATATATATAGGTTAAACTTATAACTCACCAACATTTTTGTTGACGTTTTAAGCATGTTTATTCTCAGGTGATTATTAAGAGCTTCCGCTGTCGCATACTTAAATAAGGACGAGATTTGGAGTCCATGCTTTATGATATTGTGTAAAAACTGCATTCAAGAAACTTATTTTGTTGTAACATATTTGTATTGTAAACCGTTATGTAATGGTCGTGTGTAAACAGGATATTTTAAATTATCATTATTTGATAATCTACGTAAAGCTTTTTAAACCTTTATTGATGAAATAAAGGTTATGGTTTTTTTTAAAATGAATGCAGTCTTTGAAAAACGTCTCATATAGAGGTCAAAACCTCGCAACGAAATCAATTAATATGGAACGTTTTTAATCAATAAGAACGGGACATTTTAGTTGGTATCAGAGCGTTGGTCTTAGAGAACCAGAATTTTGCATTAGTGTGTCTTATCGAGTTTGTTAGGATGCATTAGTGAGTCTGGACTTCGACCGTGTTTACTTGAAAAATGATTGATTAACAAATTTTGTTGGAAACTATATATTTTTAACATGTGAATATTATGTGATATATTAATCTCTTAACGCGTTTGATATTATGTGATAGATGTCTACCTCTACAACAAGTCTCATTGACTCACCTAATAATAATGAAGAGTCAAATGTAAATTGGAATGATTCATGGACTGATTCACAAGTTCCCGAAGAGGAACCGGAAGAAGAGTCGGAACCGGAAGAAGAATCGGAACCGAAAGAAGAATCTGAACCGGATGAAGAAATAGAACCGGTGGGGGAAATAATAAAACGGTTAAGTAAAAGAAAATCCTCAACCAACCGACCAAGGTTAATTATGGTCAATGGTGTTTCCGCCAAGGAAGCAAAATATTGGGAGGATTACCAATTCTCCGATGAATCGGATTCCGACGAGAATTTCGATGATGTTATAGAAATTACCCCAACTGAATTTAAAATGGCAAAAGAAAATAATAAGGGAAAGGGCATAAAAATAGAGAAATCTAATTCCAACCCCGATGAACTTTATATGTATCGTCAACCCCCGAAGTCCTTAAGTTGTAACAATGACCCGGGAACCTCTAAACCACCAGGTTTTTCTAAACCAATGTGGAAAACGACGGCTCGTATTAGGGGAACATCATATATCCCTAGAAACTTGGCAAAACGAACCAAAACCGAAGAAGAAGAAACAAGCGAGTCGGAATAAGAAAGTTGTATTCGTGTGGTGTAATATATGTAATATAGTGTGCTTATGCTTTATGATATATGTAAAAATTGCTTGTATTAATAAGTATTTTTTTTAAATCTAACTCTTGTCTATTTTACAGTATAAAAACACAAAATGGATAGACAACCCAATATTTTAAGAGACCTACCCGGAGACATGATTGATGAAATCTTGTCTAGAGTCGGTCAGAATTCTTCGGCACAACTATTTAAGGCGAGATCAATTTGTAAGACATTCGAAGAACGTTCCAAGAATGCCTTGGTTTATAAAAGGCTTTCGTTCGAAAGATGGGGGATATCACATTGGGAAATCCATAAGTTACGATGTGTTTACTTTGACGCATATATTGCGGGGAACCCAAATGCTATTTTACGCAATGGGTTAAGAAATTATTTTGACTCAATATATCCGAATATTGGACTTCGTGATTTAGAAAAAGCGGCTAGCATGCAACATAAAGAAGCATGTTATGCTTACGGATTAGTAATGTTCGCTTCTCACCAAAGTGAGAACAAGAACATCGGGCTACAACTATTAAACAAAACATTCCCACAAGTGACGGAGTCGGTAATTGGGGTAAGAAATGAGGTTTTTAGATTGTTACGGGACTGTTGGACATTACGTAACCCTCGTCCCTTTGACGATGTTACAACACGCTGTCTTATCAACGGCCATAACGGTTATGTTCCACAAGACCAAGGATGGGAAGTAGTCCTAGTAAAACCAGAATGCATGACTTGTTTCTGGACGTATGAATTACGTGTCGTTGTTACCTTTGCTGAACGCCTTATTTATTAACTAGAATTATCTTCGCAACTACTTTGTATCAAAGTTTTATGTGCTATATTTCATGCTATATGTAAAATAGCGGTATTGTAAGTTTGCAAGTTATTGTATAAAGGTTTGAATATGATATATTTTTTTTTTGTGATTAGTTTTTCATATAGAATTGTAGTAGTTGAAATAGTATGTTAGCTACTAAGTATGAACTTAACGGGTAGGTACTACCCGAATTAAAGAGTATAAAACGCTAATATGAAGAAAGAGCTTTTATAAATAAGTTCATATTACGCTACGAAATACTATTGACTACTCTTGATATTCTATATGATTAACTCGTTTCATTTGACTATTTTAAAGGAAATGGAACCGACTACTCGACACACCTTGAATATGAGTGAAGAGGAATTTCGTGCCTTTCTTGCTTCAAACATAGCCGCAGTACAGGCTGCGCTACATACCAACAATAACCTTGGATATAGCAATACAAGAAATCATGTAGGATGCACCTACAAAGAATTCGCTGCCTGCAAACCTTTGGAATTTGATGGAACCGAAGGACCGATCGGATTGAAACGGTGGACCGAGAAGGTCGAATCGGTGTTTGCCATAAGTAAGTGTACTGAAGAGGACAAAGTGAAGTACGCTACACATACCTTCACAGGTTCTGCGTTAACATGGTGGAATACCTATCTAGAGCAAGTGGGACAAGATGATGCTTACGCACTACCGTGGTCAGCATTCAAGCACTTGATGAACGAGAAGTACCGTCCCAGAACCGAGGTCAATAAGCTCAAAACAAAACTTAGAGGGTTACGAACCCAAGGATTTGATATTACCATGTACGAAAGACGATTCACAGAATTGTGCTTATTGTGTCCGGGAGCGTTCGAAGATGGGGAAGAGAAGATCGACGCGTTTGTGAAAGGATTACCGGAAAGTATCCAAGAAGATATAAGTTCACACGAGCCCGCCTCCATACAACGGGCATGTATAATGGCTCACAAACTAGTGAACCAGATTGAAGAAAGAATTAAAGAACAGACTGCTGAAGAGGCCAATGTGAAGCAAGTCAAAAGAAAGTGGGAGGAAAACAGTGATAAAAATTACCAATACAACAACAACAGCAATTACAACAATAATCGCAACAACTATCCCAACAATCGCAACATCAATCGCAACTACAACAAACGGCCCAACAACAACAACAACAACAACAACAACAACAACAACTACAACAATCATCCTAACAACAATAATAACCGCAACAACAACAATCAGAAGCAGCTATGCCAAAGGTGTGAAAAGTATCACTCGGGGTTCTGCAACTAATTTTGCAACAAGTGTAAAAGAAATGGTCATAGCGCGGCGAAGTGTGAGGTCTACGGACCAGGGGTTAACAGAACGAAAGGAACAAATGGTGTCGGAACGAGTAATGGCAGAGCAAGTAGTGCCGGAGCAAGTTATGCCAATGTAGTTTGTTATATATATATGGAAAACCGGGCCACATTATTAGAAATTGCCCGAACCAGGAGAACACGAATGGACAAGTCCGCGGAAGAGTTTTCAATATTAATGCGGCAGAGGCACAGGAAGACCCGGAGCTTGTTACGGGTACGTTTCTTATTGACAATAAATCTGCTTACGTTTTATTTGATTCGGGTGCGGATAGAAGCTATATGAGTAGAGATTTTTGTGCTAAATTAAGTTATCCATTGACGCCTTTGGATAGTAAATTTTTACTCGAATTAGCAAACGGTAAATTAATTTCAGTAGATAATATATGTTGGAATCGAGAAATTAAACTGGTTAGCGAAACATTTAAGATTGACTTGATACCAGTAGAGTTAGGGAGTTTTGATGTGATAATCGGTATGGACTGGTTGAAAGAAGTGAAAGCAGAGATCGTTTGTTACAAAAATGCAATTCGCATTATACGAGAAAAAGGAAAACCCTTAATGGTGTACGGAGAAAAGGGCAATACGAAGCTACATCTTATTAGTAATTTGAAGGCATAAAAACTAATAAGAAAAGGTTGCTATGCTGTTCTAGATGTTCCGAAGCCTAACAAACCCCATACAAAGTACCGGATGCTTTAGTACTTCGAAATTTATATCATATCCGAAGGGTGTCCCGGAATGATGGGGATATTCTTATATATGCATCTTGTTAATGTCGATTACCAGGTGTTCACCATATGAATAATTTTTATCTCTATGTATGGGATGTATATTGAAATATGAAATCTTGTGGTCTATTGTTACGATTTGATATATATAGGTTAAACCTATAACTCACCAACATTTTTGTTGACGTTTTAAGCATGTTTATTCTTAGGTGATTATTAAGAGCTTCCGCTATCGCATACTTAAATAAGGACGAGATTTAGAGTCCATGCTTTATGATATTATGTAAAAACTGCATTCAAGAAACTTATTTTGTTGTAACATATTTGTATTGTAAACCATTATGTAATGGTCGTGTGTAAACAGGATATTTTAGATTATAATTATTTGATAATCTACGTAAAGCTTTTTAAACCTTTATTGATGAAATAAAGGTTATGGTTTGTTTTAAAATAAATGCAGTCTTTGAAAAACGTCTCATATAGAGGTCAAAACCTCGCAACGAAATCAATTAATATGGAACGTTTTTAATCAATAAGAACGGGACATTTTAGGTAATACCCGAGGAATATTTAGAATTCACATTAATGAGTTACACTGTACACTCTTCAGTTCTGATTCAGTGGTCATTAACAAATACTGCTCAAATCTATACATATACGTATCTGTTCACCAAAGAACAAGTATTTCCATTCAAATTCAATTTCACATTTTGATTTTGACCTATCAGAATCCAACAAGTGGCATAATGAAGAAAACATTGGACAAATAAAATTTGTTAGAAACAAACGAATTAACTAATTGAAATGTTGATAAGTATCCACGCTAACTGTTCCTAGCTAACTGGTTACATTTTATTTACCGCAATTTAATTATCGCAATTAATATTGTCGCAATTTTATTTATCATCATTTAATCTCTGTTATTTATTTTACGCACTTTAAATATCGGGACACATGTACACAATATGTCGGATTAATTATGAGACAATAAGTTGTACACGGGTCATGATACATGTTTATTAATTCGAATATATGGTACATCCTAACACAATAAGTATACAATATGTTTTGATAAATCCTAAGACAATACGTACACAATACGTCTTATTTAATTCTAAGACAATACGTCTACAATACGTCTCTGGGTTGATGCAAAGACAATACGTATACAATACATCGTGGGATAATTCTAAGATTATATATATATATAAACCGATTATTGGACTATCAACATTGGACAATTAAAAATGAATTTAAAATATTGATTATAACATATGAAACTAAACAATTCTTCAAGTTTGCCACTTGATTTCATCTTAAACCTCATTTGAATCTTGACGATTCCAATCAATGTTCAAATCTTTCATGATTCTTGAAAATACCTCGATCGAGAGGCAGAACCAGCCACACTTCATCTACAGAAGAGAAGATTGATGCATATAGTTATGCACCTGAAAACTCTC
This sequence comes from Rutidosis leptorrhynchoides, assembly GCF_046630445.1. NCBI lineage: Eukaryota > Viridiplantae > Streptophyta > Magnoliopsida > Asterales > Asteraceae > Rutidosis > Rutidosis leptorrhynchoides. Next base: position 209,877,157 of record NC_092338.1, on the reverse strand, counting down.
GGAAACTGAATAAACGTTTAACACATAGCTGTGTTAATTCATTTAGTGTTATTATTACCCAAAATAACTTTGCAATCCCTTTCCAAATTTGCCAAGTTTTGTCACAGCTTCAACAAGTCAACCTCGACTTTTCACTCGGATTAACTTATTATAACCCTGATATATAAGTTGTCTTTCGTCATCGATACTGGGAAACCGTTTATATCTCACCACATTATCAGTAAATTTACCAACAACTCCGTTAATCTTTGACTTTCTGAAAAATCACTATATTAAGTGAAACCCTATCATTCACTCATTTACATCTTATACCGAGAATTACTATACCAACTACCGGGAATTAGCAATCGGTATTTTGAAATCTCGCAGCATGTCTACATCAACAGTTATATGTAAACATATAATATTTATCTCTTAGAATTATGATCTTCAATTCTGAAATTCTGAAAAGCACCCAGTCTATAAATCAATACCACAAATTCTGAAAAAGCTGAATACAGCAGCAAAAACTGTACACGACCTTAACCGTCAGAAGTTTGATGATAAAGAATGGAGTATTGGAAACACTCAATAGAAAATTTAGTACCGAAGAGCGGATTATGCGAAACTATGAAGAAAGCCGTGGACAAATCACAAAGAATAAGTTTGACTTCAAAGAATCCAAATAATTCAATGCATGCTGAAGTCTTTAGCAAATATCTTGCTCCTTACTCTAAACCCTTGCGAACAATAGTCTCCATCATCCTCTGATCTTAGATATTCAAAGATATTATCGTATCTTTCATTATAAATATCCTCGATATTTCTGAATATATTTTCATAACTAATCTTATCTGAAATCATTTATCTCTTTGAGCTATCAGTGTTACATCATATGAGAAACTATTAGTTTCTATATTCTGCCAACCTTCGAATTTAAAATATGAATGATTTTGAAGTAGTGTTGGGAACTGAAGCATGAGTTAGTATAATATAATGACGTCAGGCCAACGTGGTTATATTATAGTAAGTCATGCTGAGTTTCTAGTAGAACGTGATGATTCACAGATAATACCGTCATCATGTGCCATATTACACGACTCTTTCATTCTACTTAATCTCTAAGCATATCACGGAATTATTTTCATGATATTTCTGTTCTTCCGTAATTCCAATAGTTGCTAATAAATCGTGCTATTACATTTTCTTTCTGATTAGAAGATTTCCTTAAATTCCTTGTATCCCTGAAATCCACCATGACTACGTCAAAAGTTAAGAAGAATCTCTATTTCTTCAGTTCACTCTTTTGTGACAGCTTCACTCGTATGTTTCACATAATCGAATCGTTTTATCTATATTACCCAACAATGATAAAACTCTATTTATCAACTCATATTCATCATGAAAACATTTTTATTGTTAGCCATGATGACCTCGATTAAATTTCGGGACGAAATTTCTTTAACGGGTAGGTACTGTCACGACCCGGAAAATTTTGACTAATTTTGAACCAAACTCTCGATACGATTTAATATTTTGACACGATAAGAAAAGTTTACAATGTTGAGTCTCAAAAATTTTGAACTATTTACATGAATTCATTTAACCTTTGACAATTCCCGACGACTCACGATACGATTACTTGTAAATGGATATGCATATATTTGTATATTATAATATGAAATAGTATATATTGTAATTGCTATAATTAATTTTGTAAAAATAATAATAATATATAAAAAGTATCTATATATAAATAGATTACATATAACATATATATTTTGTAATTTTGAAGATATTTAGTAAGCAAAGGTAACGCTCAATTTTCATTCGATTGATAGTAAACGAGTTAAAAAGGGACTTAAGTGATTTTAAAATAAATGGTGATCCAAAAATGAGTTTTATAAATTATAGGCTTTTATTCGCCACTGATAAACATCGAAGTATGAAATTTAGTCCGTAGATGATGACTGCTAACAATTTAACACTTCTAAATCCTAATCAATACTGTGTTTCTTTGAATTCGATTCCGTTGCATTTCACTTTCTTTCTTTTTATTACTATTCAACTAAACCTCACCTATAAAATTATGTCTGCTCAAATTCTGTTTTTGATTGATAAATAATATCAACATACTACTGTACTTAATTGCCATATTGATTGATATTGTGATTTCTTTCTCTTACACGTTTCATCACCAGTCGAATTTAATATCTAATATCTATTTTATCTATTCTATCTACTCTATCTTTCCTTCTATCCTCTATATTCTATAAATGCATACAAATATATGTAGGAACACACAAGTATTCACAACTCGACAACCATCATCTCGAATCATCATAATTCGTCCACCACCTCAACAAACTAGAAACCACCATCTATATAATCTATCTATCTAATCTCTATCTTAAATATGTATATACATAATACATATGTTTATATATATATATATATATATATATATATATATATATATATATATATATATATATATATATATATATTGTTATAGATGTAACAAGCTAGATCACCACCTACGGTCTCTCAACCACCTAAACTCGCTACCACCGGAACAACAATCACCAACAAACCGGCACACCACTACATTGAACCATGTTAAAACTAAAACAATTTCTTGTTGTCGTGATCAAACACCATATCATCATAATCGTGACCCATCCAGACATGCTTCTGCTTACTTGTGTCGAACCTTTCACCATTAAGAACTACACCATCTGTTTCTGTTTTTCTTTCAAATCAACAACCATCACGATCCTCCATTAGAGACCACCATCTTCAACCTTTAAAACAACCTACAACACCACCTCCCTACTCTCTCTCCTCTCTCTAATTATTCTGTGTTGTTTCCTGTTTTGAACCGAAAAACCACAACAACTCACATGGCTACTATAACAATACTCATGCGTAATCTTTTGTTGTTTGAATCACTTGAAACCACCACCTCCTTCACTCTTATCCCTTCTTACTTTTATTTTTTTTCTTTTCTTTCTTCTCCGAAACAAATGCTGTAAAGGGGATGAGAACAATAATATGGCTCGTGCAGTATAGATATAATTAGGGTTATATAAAGTGTTTTTATTAATCAAGTGTACAAATCCTCACTTATGGCCGACCAAATGGGAGTGTTTTAAGGGATGTGTTGATTGATAATGATACATACGGTATCAAAATTTAACTGGAAACAAAATGTTAGGTTTGTGGTGGGACAGGAGATAGAAACAAAGTGATTGAAGCAATTCAAATAAGCTGAACGAATTCTATGTTTTAAACTGCGTGATCTTCGATTTTGAATTTGGGCCGTGAACTATGGCTTGGTATTCTTAGGCTATGTTAATTGGGTAAATATACTTGGGCCTATTGGATTTAAATGATTGTGTATATGGACTGTCATGATTTTCTATTTGGATCAAAGTACCTACAGCTGCTCCAGTTATGAAGGCAGCTATCTATATTTTTTTAGCCACGATGATAATAGTAACTTGTATTATGATGATCGATGAAATGTCCCGTTCATATTGCTTATAAACGTTCCATATTAATTGATTTCGTTGCGAGGTTTTGACCTCTATATGAGACGTTTTTCAAAGACTGCATTCATTTTTTAAACAACCATAACCTTTATTTTATCAATAAAGGTTTCAAAAGCATTACGTAGATTATCAAATAATGATAATCTAAAATATACTGTTTACACACGACCATTACATAATGGTTTACAATAGAAATATATTACATCGATATATGTTTCTTAAATGCAGTTTTTACACAATATCATACAAACATGGACTCCAAATCTTGTCCTTATTTTAGTATGCAACAGCGGAAGCTCTTAGTATTCACCTGAGAATAAACATGCTTTAAACGTCAACAAAAATGTTGGTGAGTTATAGGTTTAACCTATATATATATATATATATATATATATATATATATATATATATATATATATATATATATATATATATATATATATATATATATATATATATATATATATATATCAAATTGTAACAATAGACCATAAGATTTCATATTTCAATACACATTCCATACATAGAGATAAAAATCATTCATATGGTGAACACCTGGTAACCGACATTAACAAGATGCATATATAAGAATATCCCCATCATTCCGGGACACCCTTCGGATATGATATAAATTTTGAAGTACTAAAGCATCCGGTACTTTGGATGGGGTTTGTTATGAAATGACCCCAACCTAATCCATCTGGACGAAGTCTTCAACAGTTGGTCCCATTGCGAGGTTCTGACCTCTATATGCCATGAACGACTCCATATAATATGAGCAAATGCACAGTGAAAGATTTCTTTCATACCTGAGAATAAACATGCTTTCAAGTGTCAACCAAAAGGTTGGTGAGTTCATAGGTTTATCATAAAACAATAAAATTCATCATTTTGATAGATCACAAAATTTAAATGCTGCATGGTATAAATGGGCCCAAATCCTATACCCACCTGTAATGTACATGCGATATCTTTTAAATACAGTACACCTTTCTCGTGTACGAAATCATCTTTCATAAATCTTATTAACCGTACACATATCTTGTGCAAAAAAATAACATACACATAACCTGTGTATAAAATCATTCTCTCGATACATAACATTCATATCAATTGGTGGCAATTATCATGTCCACATAATTTAATGGTGGCAATTATCATGTCCACATAATTCAACGGTGGCAATTATCATGTCCACATAATTTAATGATAATCCGCAGAACTTCTGTCTGCATAATAATTCATTCGAGGAATGTTTTACTTGTGTCTATCTCCTCAAACATTTATAAAAGCATTTCATGTATTCGCAGATCAAAAATATATTTCAAAAGCATTTAATAAAGCAGTTGTAAAAACAGCGCATGTATTCTCAGTCCCAAAAATGTAAAGAGTAAAAGGGAGCAAATGAACTCACCATACTGTATTTTGTAGTAAAAATACATGTGACGTCATTTAACTAGTGTAGGGTTGACCTCGGATTCACGAACCTATATTATTCATATATATATTAATACATATATTCGTAATTGAGCAATTTCATATATTATAACCTTATATATTATATATTTAATTTGAATATATATATATAAATTGTTATATATATTTTTATTTATTCTAAAAGTACTTAATTTGTTAGGTGTGAATATTTATATAAAGATTACTAATCTAATTAACTTATACTTATATGTAATAAACTTATAAGGATACTTTCATATACATAATAATAATAATAATAATAATAATAATAATAATAATAATAATAATAATAATAATAATAATAATAATAATAATAATAATAATAATAATAATAATAATAATAATAATAATAGAAATGGTTAGAAAGGCTACCTTAACGTATAAGCTTTTAAAAAAAGTAAACGCCCATGTCAGGGCTCGAACTCGAGACCTCTCGTTCAAACCCAAACTCCCTAACAACTCATCTGTTCGTTAACTTTCTATTTATAATCAGAACCAGTTTTAGTTAAACCAAAATTTGTTGTATCCTATTCCCTCTTCTTCTTCTACTTCCAAATACCAATCGATTAAGGTAATTAATTTTCATCATCACATGATCATAATCATAATAATTCGGTTCATTAACAATTTAACAATATCATCATCATTTAATCATCATAATCGTTATTATCATATTCGTTATAGTTTTCATCTCATCGCCTCTTTTCTATCATCATCTCTTTATTCATCATCGTACCACCATCATAACAAAATCATAATATGTTATTATTATGTTCATCTTCGACATCATCAATCATTTATTATACGATGTATCTTATTGATTCAAAGATGGCCGCTATATCAGTCTTTATCTTGAGCAGGGAGGAAGGTGAATCAATGAACCATCGGCCCAACAGATCAGCCATATCAGACTCCATAGATGGGTCACGGCCCAAATAAAAATCTGTGGCCTTTTGTTTTGGTAACCAAAATATGGGAACGGTACATGGATATAGTTACGCATTAATTATCAACTTTATCATCATCCTAATGTATCTATAATTATCTTATCAATATCCTAATATCATCTCCTATTTCTTAGTGGAACCTTCGGTTGGCCTCTATGGCAACAAAAGAAAACCAGTGTCCCACAATCACGATCCCTACCATCCTTTGCAGCCATTTATCAATCATTATTTGGTTAATTGAATTCAAAATGTTCACCCACATGTTAATTTATACCCACTAATGAATCGTGAGGTTGGAATGATGGAGGACTGTCGGCCATAAAAAAAATTAATAAAGAAAGTATCATGCACTAGTTGGAACGTGGGGGGAAAGGAATAATTAAAAAGGTGATGGCGTTTATTTATAAACGAAAGCAGAGGTGAAAATAAGAAAAGAAAATAGCCATAGTACATAAATGAGGGTATTGTGGTGATGGCTGTCGAACTGGTGGTCGATTAGAACAAAAACAGGAAAAGTAATAATAAATGGTGGTGGCTTGGGTGTTGACTGACAGGAAACGAAACAAACAACAAAGAAAAATAAAAGAAGATAACAGCGAGTAATAACGGTTTTAAGGATGGTTGTTTGGGTTATTAATGTGGTTTCATTATGGTAAACAGATTCAGTATTCAGGCAACAGATACATTCGAGTTCTTGTTGAAATATAGAAGAAAAGGAGAGGGAAAGAAGAGAGCTATCAAGATGGCTGTGATGGTGATGAGTGATGGTCTTTTGGGGCGATGGAGTGATGATGAGTTAACCGCCAATCTAGAAAAGTAAGTGGGTTTGTAGTTGATTTGGTTACATCGAATTAAAAGAGGAGATATGAATACTTACAATATTGTTTTGGCTAAAACGAATTCAAGCACAGAAGACGACGGTTTTCTTTATAGATTTATTTGATTTTTCTTCCTTATGCTCAGGTTGTACTGGTAGAGAGATATGTAGAGATTAGCATATATATTTACAGTTAATTGATTCAATTAACACTTGTTTTGTAGTTAGATTTGATTCGACAGAATTTTATTTGATTCAATAAATAAATAAAAACAAAAGCTGAATGTGACATCAAACTGATTTTGGCATGTATAAGTGAGTGGAATTCGATTGTTTGGACAGATCGAATCAATCAATAACAGAGATATGAATAAAATAAAATAAAAAAATGAAACAGATATAGATGGGTAATTGCTTTTTAGATATATCTGTTTTGATTTCGAATATTGGTACAGATTTAGAGACAAGAATCAAAAGGGATGATCGTGATGTATAATCATCTGTACGAAAATTTCCCTATCTGATTTATAAACTATAATCAATTTCCTATAAATAATTAAGTATTATATATAGATATTGCTTCTAATAATGTTAATAAATATTATATTACAATAATAATAATAAATAATAATAATACTGATAATAATAATTATTAATAATAATACAGATTATTAATAATAGAAATACCTTAAATAGTAATAATAAAATAAAAGAGGTAATTAATAATACTAATATCAACATTAAAAGTAATAATGATAATAATTAAAATGTTAATAATAGTAACAATATTGATAATAATATTAATGATAATATTGTAAATAACAATTAGTAATAATAATACAATAATTTACATATAACAAATTTCATATTAAATCTTTAATAATACTAATAATCCTAATATTTATAATAATGAATGTACTAATAGTATAACAACTATAATTAATCTTGTAATTACATTTAATATATAAATATTACTATTTACTAATTATATACTATTATATGATAACATTTATTGAATATTTATTTACAATATAATAACTATAGGCAACAATTATATATACCTATATATATAGATAATAATATTATATATATATTTATATATATTCTTTTTAAATAGTAAATTATTTATTCTATTTCTTATTTTACATTTTTAATTCTAATTGGTTATTATGTATTTGATTACTCAAATATTAGATACACTCTTATATTTATATTTATATTTATATTTATATTTATATTTATATTTATATTTATATTTATATTTATATTTATATATTTACACAATTGTTCGTGAATCATTGGGCATAGTCAGAGGTCAAATGTATACATGAACACAGTTTAAAGTTATTTTAAGACTTCAATATTACAAACTTTGTGTATCGTGTCGAAATCAAATAAAGATTAAGTTTAAATTTGGTCGGAAATTCCCGGGTCATCACAGTACCTACCCGTTAAAGAAATTTCGTCCCGAAATTTGAGTGAGGTCGTCATGACTAATAATAAAAATGTTTTCATGACGAATATGGGTCGATAAATAGAGTTTTATCATTATTGACTAATGTAGATAAAACGATTCGATTATGTGAAGCGTGCGAGTGAATTTGTCACAGAGGATTGAGATAGAGATTTAACTTTTGACGTAGTCATAGTGGATTTCCGAAATTCCAGGGATTTAAAGAAAATCTTTGAAATCTAAGAGATTTGATTCTTCGGCAAATAAAGAGATTAAGATCTCTATAATTAAATACGGTGATCTGCCTCGATTACTCTGTCTGATATTTCCATTATAAATTAAACTCCTCCGTCCCATTATTCTCACCATTCCTATACTTTCTTTCTTAGTTCATACATCCAAAAGATTGTGAAAATGCTTAGTCCAGTTCTAATCCCTAATATTTTCCTAATTATTATTTCTGTCATCCTTCTTGTCAATCTTTCACCAGAAAGATCTGTTTACTTTTAATATAACCTGGAGGCGATACTATTCTTAATTATTCCATGTCTTTATATTGCTATTCCTATTAATATCCACGGTTTGTAATTTATACGTTGTTATCGGGCTTTGTACATCCCCTTATTTTTCAATGTCTCTATTTCTGTTTCCTATAAACATTGTCATCCACAGTTAATACTCCCTCCTATTTTCTGCGATTTATACTCCAATTTCTATTTCGAAGCTTTGTCCCTTCGTTTCTTCTTCTTGCGGTTAGGCATATCTTGTAATGGTCCAGAATTCGCAGATATAAATTTCAAAATGAACATTGTTAATGTTCTAAGAAGGGAATGGTAATGGCACGATCTTGATTGGTTAAATTACCAGAATACCCTGGAAAAGACCGAATCATCAAGAAATATTTTCTTGATATTTTAGAGGTTTAAATAGAATACAAGAGTCGTGTAACATGGCATATGATAACGTTAAGATCTGTGAATCATCACGTCCCATTAGAAACTCAGCATGAATTACTGCAATATAATCACGTTGATCAAGTGTTATTATATTATACTAACTCATGCATCAGTTCCCAACATTACTTCAATAACATTCATATTTTAAGCTCGAAAGTTTACAGAATATAGAAACTAACAGTTTCTATATGATGTAACACTGATAGCACGAAGAGATTAATGATTTTAGATAAGAATAGTTATGAAAATATCTTCAGAATATGGAGAATATTTATAATGAAAGATATGATGATATCTTGGAATTTCTAATATTGAAGGATGGTGAAGAAAATTTGTTCGCAAGAGTTTGGAGTCAGAAGCAAGGTATTCGCTAAATATTTCATCAGAAATAGAATCATCAGGATTCTTAATGTACAAGTTTAGTCCTTGTGATTTGTTCAGAGACTCCTTCGTAGTTTGCTCAATCAATTTTTCAGTTTCAAACTTTTCTGAGCTTTTCCAACATACTACTCTTTATCATCAAACTTCCGACGATTAAGGTCATTTACGGTTGCCTACAGTTTTTTTTTTGCTGCTTCATTCAGCTTTTTCAAAGTTCAATGTATTGATTCGTAGGCTGGGTGCCTTTCAAAATTTCAGAATTGAAGATCGTAATTCTAGGAGATAATTGTTATATGTATACATATAACTATTGATGTAGAAAGGCTACGAGATTCGAAATACTGATTGCTGATTCTCAGTAATTGGTATGGCAATTATTGTTACAGGGTATAGATGAATACACGTTGGGGTTTCAATGAATATAATGATTTTTTGAAAAGACCAAATTCATTGAAGTTGCTGGTAAGTTTACTGCTAATGTGGTGGAATATAAGCGGTTCCCCGGTAACGATGACGACTGGAAGACTAATATATCGACGTTATAATAAGGCTAATTCGAATGAAAATCGAAGTTGATTTGCTGAAGCTATGACAAAATTGGCTAATTTGAAGAAAAAAAATTTGAAATGTTATTTTCGGTAATAACAATGCCAAAGGAGCTAGTACAGACACGTGTTAAACATTTACACAGGTTCCGAGTGTTTTTTGGTGCATAACTATATGCATTAATCTTTCCTTCTGTAGATGAAGTGCGGTTGATTCATCTTCTCGATTGAGGTGTTTTCAAGAATCGTGAAGGGTTTGAACGCAGATTGTAATCGTCAAGATACAAATGAGGTTTAAGATGAAATCAAGTGGCAAGCTTGAAGAAATGTTTAGTTTCATATGTTATAATCAATATTTTAATTCATTTTAATTGTCCAATGTTATTAGTCCACAGTCGATAGTCTACAGTAACAGTCCAATAATTCATATATAGTTTAATATATAATATTCGAATTAATTAATACGTATCGTGACCCGTGTACATGTTTCAGACTCGATCACAACTCAAATTATATATATTATTATAGAATCAACCTCAACCCTGTATAGAGAACTCGATCATTACTGCATATAGAGTGTCTATGGTTATTCCAAATAATATATATAGATGCGTCGATATGATATGTCAAAACCTTGTATACGTGTCCCGATATTTAAAGTGCGTAAAATAAATAGCAGGAATTAAATGACGATAAATAAAGTGGGTAAAGTAAATAACAGAAATTAAATGACGATAAATAAAATTGCGATAAATAAACTGCGATAATTAAATTGCGATAAATAAATTGCGATAAAATAAAATGTGATACAGAATTAACAGTTAGCTAGGAACAGTTAGCTAGGATCTTGTTAGCGTGGTTTCTTAACAAAATTTCATATTATTAATTAGTCTGTTTCTAATCAATTTTTATTGTGTCCATTATTTCTTCATTATGCCACTTGTTGGATTCTGGTAAGTCAAAATCTAAATATGAAATTGAATTTGAATGAAAATAGTTATTCTTTGGTGAATGGATACGTATATCTTGTGGATGTAAGTAGGATAGTAAATGACTGTTGAATCAGATTCGAAGAATGTACAATGTAACTTATTAATGTGAAATCTAAATATTCTTCGGGTATTACCTACCCGTTAAAATATTATCACCATTAACAGTTTGTACAAAAGAATTTTTAATTACAATCCTTATGAAAATATACTTACATATATATTTTCTTCAAATGTAATCATAGATTTAATGAGTTAATATAATATTAATCTCATTTGATTTACCGTTAGAACTAGAATACATAATCTCTAAGACATGAGATGTTGAGGCATGGATTGTTGATGGTACTGTTGATGCCGATGATGTTGCTGAAGCTGGTACGTTTTGCACCATATTTTCCAAGGCTATAACTCGAGTGCGAAGCTCGTAGACTTTTTCCATTATTTCGGGTTGATTGTCGGTCGGAACGAGCGGATGAATAAGGTTTAGAATTTTAGATAGAATACAATCGTGGTGAGATATTCGGGAAATGAGGGTGAAAATGGTGTTTCGGACTGGTTCGCCGGTAAGTGCTTCAGGTTCATTGCCAAGAGGTAAATTCGGTTGGTGGAAAGGATCGACTTATTCTCGTCTTTATTAATTAAGTCGACTACGAACTCAGCCCCTAATTCATCCAGAAGTGATGATGGCTGATTGGTTGATCCATTCCGGTCACACTGCTTTCGAAGCTCGAGTGAATATCTATGTTGGAATAGCTATCGGAATCTGAGGGACTCGAACTGGTTGTGGGATTCATCTCGTACGATCAGATGAAGGATTTTCGATAAGAAATGGATTATAGGATGGAGATTAGTACCCTACAATACATAATTTACATATGCATATATAATACTAAAATCCCATAAGTTACGGAGGAATCTACGGAATCTGTCAGGCAAAGGTAACAATAACAGATACGCTAAGATATGAATTAGCAGATATGTTAAGATATGAATTTTGTCTATACACTATTCATGCAATCATTGCAGTATGATGTGTCTAGACTAAAAATGATAAGCAGGTAATTTTTCGACAAAAATGATAAGCAAAACTTCTGACATGCAGACACGGTCGAAGTCCAGACTCACTAATGCATCTAAACAACTATCAGTTAGACACACTAATGCAAAACCTGGTTCACTAAGACCACCGCTCTGATACCAACTGAAATGACCCCAACCTAATCTATCTGGACGAAGTCTTCAACAGTTGGTCCCATTGCGAGGTTCTGACCTCTATATGCCATGAACGACTCCATATAATATGAGCAAATGCACAGTGGAAGATTTCTTTCATACCTGAGAATAAACATGCTTTCAAGTGTCAACCAAAAGGTGGGTGAGTTCATAGGTTTATCATAAAACAATAAAATTCATCATTTTGATAGATCACAAAATTTAAATGCTGCATGGTATAAATGGGCCCGAATCCTATACCCACCTGTAATGTACATGCGATATCTTTTAAATACAGTACACCTTTCTCGTGTACGAAATCATCTTTCATAAATCTTATTAACCGTACACATATCTTGTGCAAAAAAATAACATACACATAACCTGTGTATAAAATCATTCTCTCGATACATAACATTCATATCAATTGGTGGCAATTATCATGTCCACATAATTTAATGGTGGCAATTATCATGTCCACATAATTCAACGGTGGCAATTATCATGTCCACATAATTTAATGATAATCCGCAAAACTTCTGTCTGCATAATAATTCATTCGAGGAATGTTTTACTTGTGTCTATCTCCTCAAACATTTATAAAAGCATTTCATGTATTCGCAGTTCAAAAATATATTTCAAAAGCATTTAATAAAGCAGTTGTAAAAACAGCGCATGTATTCTCAGTCCCAAAAATGTAAAGAGTAAAAGGGAGTAAATGAACTCACCTTACTGTATTTTGTAGTAAAAATACATGTGACGTCATTTAACTAGTGTAGGGTTGACCTCGGATTCACGAACCTATATTATTCATATATATATTAATACATATATTCGTAATTGAGCAATTTCATATATTATAACCTTATATATTATATATTTAATTTGAATATATGCTTAAAAATGGCTATTATTTATATATATATATATATATATATATATATATATATATATATATATATATATAAATTTTTATATATATTTTTATTTATTCTAAAAGTACTTAATTTGTTAGGTGTGAATATTTATATAAAGATTACTAATCTAATTAACTTATACTTATATGTAATAAACTTATAAGGATACTTTCATATACATAATAATAATAATAATAATAATAATAATAATAATAATAATAATAATAATAATAATAATAATAATAATAATAATAATAATAATAATAATAATAATAATAATAATAATAATAATAATAATAATAATAATAATAGAAATGGTTAGAAAGGCTACCTTAACGTATAAGCTTTTAAAAAAAGTAAACGCCCATGTCAGGGCTCGAACTCGAGACCTCTCTTTCAAACCCAAACTCCCTAACAACTCATCTGTTCGTTAACTTTCTATTTATAATCAGAACCAGTTTTAGTTAAACCGAAATTTGTTGTATCCTATTCCCTCTTCTTCTTCTACTTCTAAATACCAATCGATTAAGGTAATTAATTTTCATCATCACATGATCATAATCATAATAATTCGGTTCATTAACAATTTAACAATATCATCATCATTTAATCATCATAATCGTTATTATCATATTCGTTATAGTTTTCATCTCATCGCCTCTTTTCTATCATCATCTCTTTATTCATCATCGTACCACCATCATAACAAAATCATAATATGTTATTATTATGTTCATCTTCGACGTCATCAATCATTTATTATACGATGTATCTTATTGATTCAAAGATGGCCGCTATATCAGTCTTTATCTTGAGCAGGGAGGAAGGTGAATCAATGAACCATCGGCCCAACAGATCAGCCATATCAAACTCCATAGATAGGTCACGGCCCAAATAAAAATCTGTGGCCTTTTGTTTTGGTAACCAAAATATGGGAACGGTACATGGATATAGTTACGCATTAATTATCAACTTTATCATCATCCTAATGTATCTATAATTATCTTATCAATATCCTAATATCATCTCCTATTTCTTAGTGGAACCTTCGGTTGGCCTCTATGGCAACAAAAGAAAACCAGTGTCCCACAATCACGATCCCTACCATCCTTTGTAGCCATTTATCAATCATTATTTGGTTAATTGAATTCAAAATGTTCACCCACATGTTAATTTATACCCACTAATGAATCGTGAGGTTGGAATGATGGAGGACTGTCGGCCATAAAAAAAATTAATAAAGAAAGTATCATGCACTAGTTGGAACGTGGGGGAAAGGAATAATTAAAAAGGTGATGGCGTTTATTTATAAACGAAAGCAGAGGTGAAAATAAGAAAAGAAAATAGCCATAGTACATAAATGAGGGTATTGTGGTGATGGCTGTCGAACTGGTGGTCGATTAGAACAAAAACAGGAAAAGTAATAATAAATTGTGGTGGCTTGGGTGTTGACTGACAAGAAACGAAACAAACAACAAAGAAAAATAAAAGAAGATAACAGCGAGTAATAACGGTTTTAAGGATGGTTGTTTGGGTTATTAATGTGGTTTCATTATGGTAAACAGATTCAATATTCAGGCAACAGATACATTCGAGTTCTTGTTGAAATATAGAAGCAAAGGAGAGGGAAAGAAGAGAGCTATCAAGATGGCTGTGATGGTGGTGAGTGATGGTCTTTTGGGGCGATGGAGTGATGATGAGTTAACCGCCAATCTAGAAAAGTAAGTGGGTTTGTGGTTGATTTGGTTACATCGAATTAAAGAGGAGATATGAATACTTAAAATATTGTTTTGGCTAAAACAAATTCAAGCACAGAAGACGACGGTTTTCTTTATAGATTTATTTGATTTTTCTTCCTTATGCTCAGGTTGTACTGGTAGAGAGATATGTAGAGATTAGCATATATATTTACAGTTAATTGATTCAATTAACACTTGTTTTGTAGTTAGATTTGATTCGACAGAATTTTATTTGATTCAATAAATAAAAAAAACAAAAGCTGAATGTGACATCAAACTGATTTTGGCATGTATAAGTGAGTGGAATTCGATTGTTTGGACAGATCGAATGAATCAATAACAGAGATATGAATAAAATAAAATAAAAAAATGAAACAGATATAGATATAGATGGGTAATTGCTTTTTGGATATATCTGTTTTGATTTCGAATATTGGTACAGATTTAGAGACAAGAATCAAAAGGGATGATCGTGATGTATATTCATCTGTACGAAAATTTCCCTATCTGATTTATAAACTATAATCAATTTCCTATAAATAATTAAGTATTATATATAGATATTGCTTCTAATAATGTTAATAAATATTATATTACAATAATAATAATAAATAATAATAATAATACTGATAATAATAATTATTAATAATAATACAGATTATTAATAATAGAAATACCTTAAATAGTAATAATAAAATAAAAGAGGTAATTAATAATACTAATATCAACATTAAAAGTAATAATGATAATAATTAAAATGTTAATAATAGTAACAATATTGATAGTAATATTAATGATAATATTGTAAATAACAATTAGTAATAATAATACAATAATTTACATTTAACAAATTTCATATTAAATCTTTAATAATACTAATAATCCTAATATTAATAATAATGAATGTACTAATAGTATAACAACTATAATTAATCTTGTAATTACATTTAATATATAAATATTACTATTTACTAATTATATACTATTATATGATAACATTTATTGAATATTTATTTACAATATAATAACTATAGGCAACAATTATATATACCTATATATATATATAATAATATTATATATATATTTATATATATTCTTTTTAAATAGTAAATTATTTATTCTATTTCTTATTTTACATTTTTAATTCTAATTGGTTATTATGTATTTGATTACTCAAATATTAGATACACTCTTATATTTATATTTATATTTATATTTATATTTATATTTATATTTATATATTTACACAATTGTTCGTTTAAAGTTATTTTAAGACTTCAATATTACAAACTTTGCGTATCGTGTCGAAATCATATAAAGATTAAGTTTAAATTTGGTCGGAAATTCTCGGGTCATCACATGTTAGGCCCAATAGATCTATCTTTAGGATTCTCGTCAATTAGGGTGTCTGTTCCCTAATTCTTAGATTACCAGACTTAATAAAAAGGGGCATATTCGATTTCGATAATTCAACCATAGAATGTAGTTTCACGTACTTGTGTCTATTTTGTAAATCATTTATAAAACCTGCGTGTATTCTCATCTCAAAAATATTAGATTTTAAAAGTGGGACTATAACTCACCTTCACAGATTTCTACTTCATCGGGAAGTAAGACTTGGCCACTGGTCGATTCACGAACCTATAATAAATTTGTACATATATATCAAAGTATATTCAAAATATATTTATAGCACTTTTAATACATTTTGATGTTTTAAGTTTATTAAGTCAGCTGTCCTCGTTAGTAACCTACAACTAGTTGTCCAACGTTAGATGTACAGAAAAAAATTGATATATATTATCTTGAATCAATCCACGACCCAGTGTATACACGTCTCAGGCTAGATCACAACTCAAAGTATATATATTTTTGGAATCAACCTCAACCCTGTATAGCTAACTCCAACATTACTGCATATAGAGTGTCTATGGTTGTTCCAAATAATATATATACATGGGTCGATATGATATGTCAAAACATTTGCATACGTGTCTATCGTATCTCAAGATTACATAATATATTAGAATACATGTATAATACAATATAAGTTAGCTAGGATATGATTAATATAGATTTGTTACCAATTTTCACGTTGCTACAACAAGAAAAATTATCCAATCTTGTTTTACCCATAACTTCTTCATTTTAAATCCGTTTTGAGTGAATCAAATTGCTATGGTTTAATATTGAACTCTATTTTATGAATATAAATAGAAAAAGTATAGGTTTATAGTCAGAAATATAAGTTACAAGTTGTTTTTGTAAAGGTAGTCATTTCAGTCGAAAGAACGATGTCTAGATGACCATTTTAGAAAACATACTTCCACTTTGAGTTTAATCATGATTTTTGGATATAGTTTCATGTTCATAAGAAAAATCATTTTCCCAGAAGCACAACTTTTAAATCAAAGTTTATCATAGTTTTTAATTAACTAACCCAAAACAGCCCGCAGTGTTACTACGACGGCGTATGTTCAGTTTTACAGTGTTCTTCGTGTTTCCAGGTTTTAAATCATTAAGTTAGCATATCATATAGATATAGAACATGTGTTTAGTTGATTTTAAAAGTCAAGTTAGAAGGATTAACTTTTGTTTGCGAACAAGTTTAGAATTAACTAAACTATGTTCTAGTGATTACAAGTTTAAACCTTCGAATAAGATAGCTTTATATGTATGAATCGAATGATGTTATGAACATCATTACTACCTCATTTTTTCTGGATAAAGCTACTAGAAATGAGAAAAATGGATCTAGCTTCAAAGGATCCTTGGATGGCTTGAAAGTTCTTGAAGCAGAATCATGACACGAAAACAAGTTCTAGTAAGATTTTCACTCGAAATAAGATTGTTATAGTTATAGAAATTGAATCAAAGTTTGAATATGAGTATTACCTTGTATTAGAAAGATATATTACTGTAAATAAGAAAGTTTTCTTGAGGTTGGATGATCACTCTACAAGATTGGAAGTAAGCTAGCCAACTTGGAAGTATTCTTGATTTTATGAAACTAGAACTTGTAGAATTTATGAAGAATATATATATATATATATATATATATATATATATATATATATATATATATATATATATATATATATATATATATTTATATAAGAACTTGAAGATAGAACTTGAGAGAGATCAATTAGATGAAGAAAATTGAAGAATGAAAGTGTTTGTAGGTGTTTTTGGTCATTGGTGTATGGATTAGATATATAGGATATGTAATTTTGTTTTCACGTAAATAAGTCATGAATGATTACTCATATTTTTGTAATTTTATGAGATATTTCATGCTAGTTGCCAAATGATGGTTCCCACATGTGTTAGGTGACTCACATGGGCTACTAAGAGCTGATAATTGGAGTGTATATACCAATAGTACATACATCTAAAAGCTGTGTATTGTACGAGTACGAATACGGGTGCATACGAGTGGAATTGTTGATGAAACTGAACGAGGATGTAATTGTAAGCATTTTTGTTAAGTAGAAGTATTTTGATAAGTGTCTTGAAGTCTTTCAAAAGTGTATGAATGCATATTAAAACACTACATATATATACATTTTAACTGAGTCATTAAGTCATCGTTAGTCGTTACATGTAAGTGTTGTTTTGAAACCTTTAGGTTAACGATCTTGTTAAATGTTGTTAACCCATTGTTTATTAAATCAAATGAGATGTTAAATTAATACATTATCATGATATCATGATGTAATAATATATCTTAATATGATATATATACATTAAATGTCGTTACAACGATAATCGTTACATATATGTCTCGTGTCAAAATCATTAAGTTAGTAGTATTGTTTTTACATATATAGTTCATTGCTAATATACTTAATGATATGTTTACTTATCATAATATCATGTTAACTATATATATATATATATATCCATATATATGTCATCATATAGTTTTTACAAGTTTTAATGTTCGTGAATCGCCGATCAACTTGGGTGGTCAATTGTCTATATGAAACCTATTTCAATTAATCAAGTCTTAACAAGTTTGATTGATTAACATGTCGGAAACACTTAATCATGTAAATAACAATTTCATTTAACATATATATAAACATGGAAAAGTTCGGGTTACTACAATACCTACCCGTTAAATACATTTCGTCCCGAAATTTTAAGCAGTTGGAGGTGTTGACGTATCTTCTGGAAATAAATGCGGGTATTTCTTCTTTATATGATCTTCTCGTATGCAGGTGAACTCGAGCCCTCTACGAGCATTCCATCGAACCTTAACAATTGGTATCTTATTTTGCTTAAGTCTTTTAACCTCACGATCCATTATTTCGACGGGTTCTTCGATGAATTGAAGTTTTTCGTTGATTTGGATTTCATCTAACAGAATAGTGAGATCTTCTTTAGCAAAAAATTTCTTCAAATTCGAGATGTGTAAAGTGTTATGTACAGCTGCGAGTTGTTGAGGTAACTCAAGTCGGTAAGCTACTGGTCCGACACGATCAATAATCTTGAATGGTCCAATATACCTTGGATTTAATTTCCCTCGTTTACCAAATCGAACAACACCTTTCCAAGGTGCAACCTTAAGCATGACCATCTCTCCAATTTCAAATTCTATATCTTTTCTTTTAATGTCGGCGTAGCTCTTTTGTCGACTTTGGGCGGTTTTCAACCGTTGTTGAATTTGGATGATCTTCTCGGTAGTTTCTTGTATTATCTCCGGACCCGTAATCTGTCTATCCCCCACTTCACTCCAACAAATCGGAGACATGCACTTTCTACCATAAAGTACTTCAAACGGTGCCATCTCAATGCTTGAATGATAGCTGTTGTTGTAGGAAAATTCTGCTAACGGTAGATGTCGATCCCAACTGTTTCCGAAATCAATAACACATGCTCGTAGCGTGTCTTCAAGCATTTGTATCATCCTTTCGCTCTGCCCATCAGTTTGTGGATGATAGGCAGTACTCATGTCTATACAAGTCCCCAATGCTTGTTGCAATGTGTGACAGAACCTTGAAACAAATCTACCATCCCTATCAGAGATAATAGAGACGGGTATTCCATGTCTGGAGACAACCTCCTTCAAATACAATCGTGCCAACTTCTCCATTTTGTCATCTTCTCTCATTGGCAGGAAGTGTGCTGACTTGGTGAGACGATCAACTATTACCTAAATAGTATCATATCCACTTGCAGTCCTTGGCAATTTACTAATGAAATCCATGGTAATGTTTTCCCATTTCCATTCTGGGATTTCAGGTTGTTGTAGTAGACCTGATGGTTTCTGATGTTCAGCTTTGACCTTAGAACACGTCAAACATTCTCCTACATATTTAGCAATATCGGCTTTCATACCCGGCCACCAAAAGTGTTTCTTAAGATCTTTATACATCTTCCCCGCTCCGGGATGTATTGAATATCTGGTTTTATGTGCTTCTTTAAGTACCATTTCTCTCACATCTCCAAACCTTGGTACCCAAATTCTATCAGCGTTATATCGGGTTCCGTCTTCCCAAATATTAATATGTTTCTCTGATCCTTTGGGTATCTTATTCTTCAAATTTCCCTCTTTTAAAACTCCTTGTTGCGCCTCCTTTATTTGAGTAGTAAGGTTAGTGTGAATCATTATATTCATAGATTTTACTCAAATGGGTTCTCTGTCCTTTCTGCTCAAGGCGTCGGCTACCACATTTGCCTTCCCCGGGTGGTAACGAATCTCAAAGTCGTAATCATTCAACAATTCAATCCACCTGCGCTGTCACATATTCAGTTGTTTCTGATTAAATATGTGTTGAAGACTTTTGTGGTCGGTATATATAATACTTTTGACCCCATATAAGTTATGCCTCCAAGTCTTTAATGCAAAAACAACCGGGCCTAATTCAAAAGCATGCGTCGTATAATTTTGTTCGTGAATCTTTAATTGTCTAGACGCATAAGCAATCACCTTCGTTCGTTGCATTAATACACAACCGAGACCTTGCTTTGATGCGTCACAATAAATCACAAAATCATCATTCCTTTCAGGCAATGAGAATATAGGTGCCGTAGTTAGCTTTTTCTTTAATAATTGAAACGCCTTCTCTTGTTCATCCTTCCATTCAAACTTCTTCCCTTTATGCGTTAATGCAGTCAAGGGTTTTGCTATTTTGGAGAAATCTTGGATGAATCTTCTGTAGTAACCAGCCAATCCTAAAAATTGACGTATATGCTTCGGAGTTTTTGGGGTTTCCCACTTTTCAATGGTTTCGATCTTTGCTGGGTCTACCTGGATACCTTCTTTGTTCACTATGTGACCGAGGAATTGAACTTCTTCCAACCAAAATGCACACTTTGAAAACTTAGCGTACAGTTTTTCTTTCCTCAATACTTCTAGCACTTTTCTCAAATGTTCTTCGTGCTCTTGATCATTCTTTGAGTAAATAAGTATGTCATCGATGAAAACAATAACAAACTTGTCAAGATATGGCCCACACACTCGGTTCATAAGGTCCATGAACACAGTTGGTGCGTTAGTCAATCCAAACGGCATAACCATAAACTCGTAATGACCATAACGCGTCCTAAAAGCAGATTTTGGAATATCATCCTCCTTTACTCGCATTTGATGATATCCAGAACGTAAATTGATTTTCGAATAAATCGATGAGCCTTGTAGTTGATCAAATACACAACCTAAATGTACAACCTACTAGGCAGTGGATAACGGTTTTTGATGGTAAGTTTATTCAACTCTCTGTAGTCAATACACAACCTAAATGTACCATCCTTCTTCTTGACAAACAAAACAAGAGCTCCCCATGGTGATGTGCTTGGTCGAATGAAACCACGTTCTAATAGTTCTTGCAGTTGGCTTTGCAGTTCTTTCATCTCGCTGGGTGCGAGTCTATAAGGAGCACGAGCTATTGGTGCAGCTCCTGGTACAAGATCTATTTAAAATTCAACAGATCGATGTGGAGGTAGTCCAGGTAATTCTTTCGGAAATACATCGGGAAATTCTTTTTCGACGTGAACATCATTGATGCTCTTTCCTTCAGTTTGTACTTTCTCGATGTGTGCTAGAACAGCATAGCAACCTTTTCTTATTAGTTTTTGTGCATTAAAATTACTAATAAGATGTAACTTCGTGTTGCCCTTTTCTCCGTACACCATTAAGGGTTCTCCTTCTTCTCGTACAATGCGAATTGCATTTTTATAACATACGATCTCTGCTTTCACCTTCTTCAGCCAGTCCATGCCAACTATTAGATCAAAACTCCCTGACTCTACTGGTATCAAATCAATCTTAAATATTTCGCTACCCAGTTTAATTTCTCGATTCTGGCATATATAATCTGCTGAAATTAATTTACCGTTTGCTAATTCGAGTAAAAATTTACTATCCAATGGCTTCAATGTACAACTTAATTTAGCACAAAAATCTCTACTCATATAGCTTATATTCGCACCCGAATCAAATAAAACGTAAGCAAATTTATTGTCAATAAGAAACGTACCCGTAACAAGCTCCAGGTCTTCCTGTGCCTCTGCCGCATTAATATTGAAAACTCTTCCGCGGCCTTGTCCATTAGTGTTCTCCTGGTCCGGGCAATTTCTAATAATGTGGCCCAGTTTTCCACATTTATAACAAACTACATTGGCATAACTTTCTCCGACACCACTTGCTTCGCCATTACTCATTCCGACACCATTTGTTCCTTTCATTCTGTTAACCCCTGGTCCGTAGACCACACACTTCGCAGCGCTATGACCATTTCTTTTACACTTGTTGCAAAATTTGGTGCAGAACCCCGAGTGATACTTTTCACACCTTTGGCATAGCTGCTTCTGATTGTTGTTGTTGCTGCGGTTGTTATTGTTGTTGGGATGATTGTTGTAGTTGTTGTTGTTGTTGTTGTTGTTGTTTTGCCGTTTGTTGTAGTTTCGATTGATGTTGTGATTGTTGGGATAGTTGTTGTTTTGGTGACTCTTATCACCGTTTTCCTCCCACTTTCTTTTGACTAGCTTCACGTTGGCCTCTTCGGCCGCCTGTTCTTTAATTCTTCCCTCAAGCTGGTTCACTAGCTTGTGAGCCATTCTACATGCCTGTTGTATGGAGGCGGGCTCGTGTGAACTTATATCTTCTTGGATTCTTTTCGGTAATCCTTTCACAAACGCGTCGATCTTCTCTTCCTCATCTTCGAACGCTCTCGGACACAATAGGCACAATTCTGTGAATCATCTTTCGTACGTGGTAATATCAAATCCTTGGGTTCGTAACCCTCTAAGTTCTGTCTTGAGCTTATTGACCTCGGTTCTGGGACGGTACTTCTCATTCATAAAGTGCTTGAATGCTGACCACGGTAATGCGTAAGCATCATCTTGTCCCACTTGCTCTAGATAGGTATTCCACCATGTTAACGCAGTACCTGTGAAGGTATGCGTAGCGTACTTCACTTTGTCCTCTTCAGTACACTTACTTATGACAAACACCGATTTCACCTTCTCGGTCCACCGTTTCTATCCGATCGGTACTTTAGTCCCATCAAATTCTGAAGGTTTGCAGGCAGTGAATTCTTTGTAGGTGCATCCTACACGATTTCTTGCACCGTTAGCTGCATTGCTAGATTCGGAGTAATTGTGTGACGACCCGGAAATTTCTGACCAAATTTAAACTTAATCTTTATATGGTTTCGACACGATAAGCAAAGTCTGTAATGTTGAGTCTCGAAAACTTTGGAACTATGTTCATATGTCCAATTGACCTTTTGATTATTTCCGACATTCACGAACACTTGTTTGCAAATAAATATATATATATATATATATATATATATATATATATATATATATATATATATATATATATATATATAATTATAAGTATATATATATTTATATAATATTTTGAATTAATAAAGTATACTTTAATTTAAAAAATAAAATGATATTTAGTATAATTAAGTTATTGTTCAAATAAATATATACATATATATATGTTACTATGAATCTATATATTACTTTTATAGAATATAAATATAATATATAAATATTAACTATTCAATAAATGTCATTTTATAATATAATAATACATAAATAATAATATAGTATTATATTAAATTGCAAATTTGAATATAAATGATAAATTAATATTATTAGCATTACTTTCATTATTATTATTATTTATAAAATCAGTATTATTATTAATTTTATTATTAATATTATTATTATTATTATTAATCTACTTAATTATTTAATTACACCGATTATATAATCAGATAAATAATAGGATCGGTTTAACATAACAATCAAACTGTGGATAATTTTTGTTCTGTCCCTAGTGTGTTAGAGGTCAAGCTCAGATTAAAATACAAACAAAAGGATCAAGTTACATCAATTTTCAGCTTTTATTTTTTTTATGAATTTATAGTACTAATCGAATATATCTGTGTCGATATCATTGGGCTATCCAACAAAGAATTACACTGTGTTTTCAACAAACTCATTCAGCCTTATATTCACAATATCAATTACAATCACGTCTAACAGCTATTAAGTAGTTAATTAAACAGAGGAATGTACGATTGTTGATACAGGTCAATATCTGATTTAATTCTTTTCTTGTTTCTTCTTCTTGTCTGAAGAACCCTGTCAGCTTTATGTTATATGTCGACTTCACAAATTGTCCTTCAAATCTCGTGCTGCATAATTCTGTCGACACCACAAATCACTTAGTGTGATTCTTATTCTCTCGCTCTGTATCTAATTAAATAAGTACATATACACTTACATGAGTTAGAGAAAACCCTCACCTTTACCGCATTATAGATATTCACCACCTTAACCTAACCGAGAACCACACCTACTCAAGCACCAAATTTTCATTTCTCTTTAATGTTGTTTAAACGAACCTTGATCACCATCGATAAACCAAGAACAGAACTCACCAACATATTTCATTCTGTTATGTGTAAACCTCAAGCATAAACCACCATGTACCAATTGACAAACCTGTTGTTTGAGCAACGTCAAGACCATAAATCGCCATCTATCTTTCTCTTATTTATATCCTATTAAACTTCGATACCCATTTAAGCACCCTATTAAACTGATCATGTAACTGCGAGATTACTGCTTCCCTCTGTTACCATGTACTTCTATCCTCCCGTTCCTTCGAAACCTGTATGTTGTTGAAGCTGGAGAACAATTGGTAGAGTTAAGTAATATTTTATATTGAAACAACCGATATTTATATATCTCAAACATTGTAGCAAAGAGTGTTTGTTTTTCTCTTCTTTCCAGCTGCTACCTTCTTTATTCTCATGATTAATCAAGGTGGGCCGAAAGAAACCCTCAACCGTTAAAACTTGTTCCTTTTATCAAAAGAGATAAGTATAAGATTGAATTTAATTTAACATCATTATTAATTTGGGGTCACCTAGCTACTACGAACCAAAATAATGGAAAATGATGTGGGACACTTTACAATCTCATAGCTGACCCATTTTTCAACTTGAAGTGTAAAAACAATTCTCATATGATGATAGTGATTTTTAAAGATAAATGCATGCGTGCTTTTCCTTCTTGTGATTCCTTCTGTCGTTTGAAAACATTGTCACCAAACCGAACCCCACAACCCACTTCATCCACTTGATTATTAAAGAATATAGAAACAAATTTAATCGATTGATAGGGCCACGTAATTGTTTTGGCCGAACACATGAGATATTATTAAACGACTTTTGCGTATTCTCCCTTATCTGTGGTGATCAACACTTATTAAAAAGAAAAGTGGGTGGGAAAAACATGCAAGTATGATGATGATGTTAATGGAATGTGGGTCTAGGAGGAACACTCAAATTCACGTGTATTTTTTTCTTTTATTCATACACCCACAAGTTGCAAATTAGCAAACACATATCATGGAAATCAGTTTTAAAGGGGCCGATACATTTTCTTTGAGCCAAGATACAATCCACAAATGGGCCGAGATCCACTTCGAATTTACAGTTGGGCCGTTTTTGTTAGTTGGGCCATATGTTCCCATTTTTATTGATTGGGCCAAATAAGCATATATATATATATATATATATATATATATATATATATATATATATATATATATATATATATATATATATATATATATATATATATATATATACGTAGGGTATGAATTAAACAGAAATGAGAAGTGGTGTAGATGGTTGGGTGTTTGGTTGGGGAACGAGAGGTCACAGGTTTGAGCCCAGGCAGGGGCATAATTTTTTTTTAAAAAGGGCCTATCCTTTAAGGTAGCACTTTTATTATCTTTGTCATCATTATTATTATCATTATCATTATTATTCTTATTAAGTATTAAGTATTATTGTTATTATAAGTATTATTACTATTAATATTATTATTATTATTATCATAAGTACTAGTATTATTATTAGTAGTATTATTATCATTATAGATATTAAAGAAAATATTAGTATTATTATTATTTGTAAAATCATTATTTGTATAGTTATTATTATTAGTAGTATTATTATCATTATAATCAAAAACAACTTTTATTACTATTATTGACGTTATGCTACTAAATAAATATTTTGTATATAAAAATATACTTTTAGTAATATTACATATAAATAGGCATTAATCATATCAACATTTTTATATAGATATTCATATATAACAAATTAAATATTTTTAAGATAATATTAACTAAATATATTAATATAACTATATAAATATTAGCCACTATAAATGTGAAAGGACCCATTCATATACATTATAAACGATTCACAATAGTTGATTACATCGCGAGGTATTTGACCTCTATATGATACATTTTACAAACATTGCATTCGTTTTTAAAAGACAAACTTTCTTTACAACGAAAGTTGACGGCATGCACACCATTTCATAATACATCCAACTATAATTGACATAATAATAATCTTGATGAACTCAATGACTCGAATGCAACGTCTTTCAAAATATGCCATGAATGACTCCGAGTAATATCCTTAAAATGAGCTAATGCACAGCAGAAGATTTCTTTAATACCTGAGAATAAACATGCTTTAAAGTGTCAACCAAAAGGTTAGTGAGTTCATAGGTTTATCAAAACAATCATTTCAATATATTAATAGACCACAAGATTTTCGTTTATAAATATATGTACACTCGCAAGTGTATAAAAGTATTCTATAAGTTGTAGGCACCCGGTAACAAGCCTTAACGTTCATGTTTTACCCTCTGAAGTACACCAAATCAGGTGTGTTTAAAATAACCTCGAAGTACTAAAGCATCCCATAGTCAGGATGGGGTTTGTCAGGCCCAATAGATCTATCTTTATGATTCGCGCCTACCAGTCATACACCAGTAGTTATAGTTACCAAGCTAAGGGGATATTTCTGGTTTAAACCCACGTAGAATTAGTTTTAGTACTTGTGCCTATTTCGTAAAACAGTTATAAAATATGCATGTATTCTCAGCCCAAAAATATATAATGCAAAAACATTTAAAAAGGGAGCAATGAAACTCACCATACTGTATTTCGTAGTAAAAATACATATAACGTCATTTAACAAGTGCAAGGTTGGCCTTGGATTCACAAACCTATATTAATTATATATATTTATATGTTGGTCAATATTTGTCTAACAATTTTTGGTCAAGTCATAGTGTACCACAATCCTAATGCTCGAGAATAATATGCAAAAGTCAACAAAAGTCAACTTGACCCAAAATGACTTCTAAAATTTATACGTGTTTATTATATAACTTAACTATAGTCATTTTATATATTTAAATATATTTATTAGATTTTATAATAATAAAAGTCATTTATTAATAAAAATTTATATTAACGTTTATATATGATAAAATATACTTTTATATATCTTAAGTAGTAAAATTTATAAAGTTCACTTAATATCGTAAAACTATAGTGGTAAGTATTATTAATGTAATTATATTACGCGTGGTGAAAAATATCTTTGTATCCCCTATTTATTTGATAAAATAATATTGATCATAATAATAATAAGTAAAAGTTGTATTATTTTGTAATAATAATTATTATTATTCTATAAAAAACTAACAATATTTATATTTACTAAAAATGTTATTATGATAAAATGATAATACTAACATAATAGTAATAATGATATTTTATAATAACAATGATATTTCTATTAAAATAATAACGACGATAGTAATAATAATCATTTTAACAATAATACTAAAATTCAGTTGACTATAACTTCTAATCCGTTCATCGAAACCATTCGATATCTAAATGAAAAGTTCTTAATTTTTCGCTAGCTTTCCAATGACATGCATATCATATACCTATCTCAGTAGCATATGTATCTAATTCAGGATTCAACAAACCTATCTAAGGACAATATCGAATGTACAAGCATGCATAATCCTATATACTCGAGCACTAGTCAGGGATACACTATTGATATATAAAAGTTAAGTTATGAGTGCTCACGTATCAATATTGAGATTCAATATTGCTGGAAAGTACGTAGACGCAACGGAGATGATAAATACTAGATTGCCCTCACGAGCATACCCATGAACCATACCCATCACCTCCATAGCTATAACCCATAATTTCCTTAGCTTCGACTCATTCAAAAAACTATTTTGAAATCACTCGGACATCACTCCGTCGTAATATTTTATGTATACTAATAATATCTTGAAATAATACAGAGCAAATATATATATATATATATATATATATATATATATATATATATATATATATATATATATATATATATATATATATATATATATATATATATATATATATATATATATATATCGATTGAGAGAGTTTAGAGAAATATATTTTCAAGTTTCTATGAAATAATGAAACCTATTGAATTCTATTTATAATAGATTTTTGAATTATTAAAGTAAATTATTAAAATATGAATTATTAAAGTGAATTATTAAAGTATAAATTATTAAAGTATGAATTATTAAAGTGAATTATTAAAGTGAATTATTAAAGTATAAATTATTAAAGTGAATTATTAAAGTATGAATTATTAAAGTAAATTATTAAAGTATGAATTATTAAAGTATGAATTATTAAAGTGAATTATTAAAGTATGAATTATTAAAGTAAATTATTAAAGTATGAATTATTAAAGTTAAAGTAAAGTAAAAGTAAAGTAAAGGTAAAGTTAAAGTATAATAAAAGTATAAAAACTATGTATGTATAATACGCGTATAAATATATATAATATTAATTTAAATCGTTATGTATATTTAATGAAATAAAATATAAATATCGTTATATTTATTATACTGGTTAAGTAATGAGTTGTCAAAATGATTCTAGATATTTATAAAAGTTATATACGTTTTAATAATAAAGTTCTTTTTAAACTAAAAATGTTTTTGTACGTTTGAAAATAGATTAATAGAATATTATGGAAATCAATTCTCCACTAGCTTTTGTCTAACTTTCGTAAATGACACTTTTTATTTTTATTTATAAATAGCTTTACAAATTATTTTGAATATCGTTAAGAGGAATAGATTTTCTCAAATCATAGTGGACCTCTCAACAGAGACTTGTAATCATAATTCAATGTTTCTGATAATTCAATCATTTAATAAATTTTTTTAATTTCGTCGATAATCATATTGAAACAAATACATTCATATAAAGCATTATACGTTTAAATACTTTGTTGACATTTTAAATTTATAACATATAAACATATACATACATATTCATATATGTTCATTTAATGGTTCGTGAATCATTAGAATTTGGTCGAGGTTTAAATGAATGTATAAACATAGTTTAAAATCCTTGAGATTTAACTTAACAAACATTGCTTATCGTGTCAGAATAATATAAAGATAAAGTTTAAATTTAGTCGGAAATTTCCGGGTCGTCACAGTACCTACCCGTTAAAGAAATTTCGTCCCCGAAATTTGATAGAGGTCGTTATGGCTAACAATGAGAATGTTATTATGACAATTATGAAGTTTTATCATGTCTAAGAAGTATGGATAAAATAATTCAATTACTCAAAGCGTATGAGGGAATTTATCGTAAATGAAGGAAATAAGATTATAGTGATTAGTCATATCTTTTGACGTCATCACAATTGATATCCGAATTTAAAGAAAATCTTTGTAATCTATGTTGGTTTTGATGCTTCGGTGATTAAGGAGATTATGATTCTCTTCAAATTAATACGATAATCCATCTTGATTTCTCTGTCGGGTATTTCACTATAAATCAACCTCCTTCATTTCCTTACAACTCACACCTTCTATTCTTTCTCCCTCAACTCATATTTTAAAGTATTTGTCAATATGCTTCATCCAGTACTGATTTCATATCTGTCGTTCTTCTTTTTCATCTGCCTCTGGAAGAATCTATTTACTTCTACTATACTCTCGATTTTATAGTGTTTTTAGTTCTTTCGTGTCTTTATACTACTATATGCATCGATATATACGGTTTATAATTTTTGGGTGGTTGTTGGGTTTTATATCTTCCCTTATATTTCAAAGCCCCTACTTTTGTCTTCTATTATCATTGACATCCACAGTTAATGCTCCCTTCTATTTACTGCGATTTATACTCCAATTTCTATTTCGGAGTTTTGTCCTTTCGTTTCTTCTTCTTGCTATTAAGCAACGTTTGTAATGGTCCAGTATTCGCAGATATGAATTTCAGAATGAACATAGTTAATGTTCTAAGAAGGAAATGGTAATGGCACGATCTTGATTTGTTAATTTACCAGAATACCCTGAAAAGACCGAATCATCAAGAAAATATATTCTTGATATTTTTAGAGATTAAATAGAATACAAGAGTCGTGTAACATGGAACATGATGACGACATGGTCTGTGAATCATCATGTCCAATTAGAAACTCAGCATGACTTACTGTAATATAATCACGTTGATCAAGTGTCATTATATTATACTAACTCATGCTTCAGTTCTCAACACTACTTCAAAACATTCATAATTTAAACTCAAAAATTTATAGAATATAGAAACTAATAGTTTCTTATATGATGTAACACTGATAGCGCAAAGAGATAAATGACTTCAGATAAGATTAGTTGTGAAAATATCTTCAGAAATATCGCGGATATTTATAATGAAAGATATGATAATATCTTAGAAATTCTAATATTGCTGGATGATGATGAAGATTTGTCAGTAAAGGTTTAGAATAAAGAGTAAGGTATTCCTTAATGACTTTAGCAGGCACTGAATCATTTGGATTCTTTGAAGGCAGATTTAGTCTTTGTGATTTGTCCACAGCCTCCTTCATAGTCTGTTCAATCCGTTTTCCAGTTCCAAACCTTCTCTTTTTCTCAGCTTTATCACCTTACTATTCTTTGTCGTTAAACTTTTTACTGTTAAGATCGTTTACAGTTTTTGATGCTTCGTCAACATTTCAAGAACTAGTTTGCAGTTCAAAATATTTTTCAGAACTTGACATTCAAAGTATGTAAGTCTAGGAGATAGACGTTTTACGTACACATATAACTGTTGGCATAGACATGCTGCGAGATTTCAAAATACTGGTTACTGTTTTCTGATGATTCGTATGACAATTCTGGTTACAAGATGCGAATGAGTAAATGATGTGATTTCAACAAATATAATGATTTTTTGAAAAGTCAAAGATAATTGAAGTTGTTGGTAAGTTTATTGCTAAGGTGGCGAGATATGAAAGGTCCCCAGTAACGATGATGAAAGGGCAACGTATCTATCGAGGTTATAATAAGACTAGTCCGACTGAAAAGTCGAAGTTGACTTGCTGGAGCTGTGACAAAACTGTCTACTTGAAAAGGAATTGAAAAGTCATTTTAGCTAATAAATGCCAAAGGGTCTGACACGGATACGCGTTGAACTATGACTTTGGCTTCGAGAGCTTTTTAGGTACATAAATGTGGGTAATATGTGGTTGGATCATCATCTCGATTGTTCATTGTTTGAAGTGTCTTCGAAAACTTCGGAGAGTTTGAACACAGTTTGTAATCGTTAATATACATATGATGTTCTAACACAGTTTTGAAGTCAAAGTATAGCTTTGAAAGATGTAGGAATCTAAGAGTGATGTCTTCTGTTAAATCATGACTTGGATTTTGATTTGTGAAAATCAGAATGCGTAATCAAATTTGGGTGAGAATGGTTGTTTTTATTTATATACAAGAATGTATATTGTTGAGAGATTTTGGGAGTATAGTTGATGATTTGCTTAATCAGATTCGAAAAATGTAACATATTAATTGTGAATTTATATATCTCTCGGGTATTACCTGCCCGTTAAAAAAAATTTTCACAATTAATATTTTGTACAACAGAATTTTGTTACAGTCTTTATGAAAATATATATGTGCATATTTTCTTCAGATGTAACATAGATTTAATGAGTTAATAATAAATTAAACTCATTTGATTTACGGTTGAAACTAGAACTGAAAAATCCCTAAAGACTTTAGAAATTACATAACTTTTACGGAGTATTTATTCAATAAAATTGAAATTATGAATTAATAATTCGTTATTTGTTGGTGTTTTTGGAATTCTTGTGAACTTCGCAAGGTACGAATAATGTTATTTGAAAAGTTTCGAGTACATCGACGATGAAAGTGAAAAATCAAACTTATATTTGAATAATTCATTTGATTTATTATGAATTGGGATTTATTGAATTGAGGCAGAGATTGTAGTATATAATCGTGACGAGATACTCTGGAAATGAGAGAGAAAATGGTGTTTTGGACCGGTTCGCCGGTAAGTGCTTCAGGTTCATCGCCAAGAGGGCAATGTGGTGGATGGAAGGGATCACCTTCTTCTTGTCTCCAATTATTGAGTAGGCTACGAACCTATCCCCAATTCATCCAGAATAGATGATGGCTAATTGGTTGATCCATTCCGGTCACACTGCTTTCGGAGCTTGAGTGGGATTCCATATCGAAATTCGAGGGACTTGAACTAATGACAAATTCTATTTCGTTCGATTGAATAAAGGATTTTTCGATATGAAATGATTTTTCGGCTATCGGGTGGTATTCTAATTACATAGAATATCTATATATATAGCGCAAAAGATTTCGTAGATTACGGAGGAATTTACGGAATATGTCAGGCAAAGTTTACAGTAACAGATACGCTAAGATATGGATTAGCAGATACGCTAAGATATAAATTTTGTCTATACACTATTCATGCAATCAATGCAGTAAGACGTGTCTAGACTAAGAATGATAAGCAGGCAATTTCCGACAAAAATGATAAGCAAAACTTTTGACATGCAGACATGGTCGAAGTCCAGGCTCACTAATGCATCCTATTGACTATCAGTTAGACACACTAATGCAGACCTGGTTCGCTAAGACCACCGCTCTGATACCAACTAAAAGGATCCGTTCATGTACATTATAAACGATTCACAATAGTTGATTACATCGCGAGGTATTTGACCTCTATATGATACATTTTACAAACATTGCATTCGTTTTTAAAAGACAAACTTTCTTTACAACGAAAGTTGACGGCATGCACACCATTTCATAATACATCCAACTATAATTGACATAATAATAATCTTGATGAACTCAATGACTCGAATGCAACGTCTTTCAAAATATGCCATGAATGACTCCAAGTAATATCCTTAAAATGAGCTAATGCACAGCGGAAGATTTCTTTAATACCTGAGAATAAACATGCTTTAAAGTGTCAACCAAAAGGTTGGTGAGTTCATAGGTTTATCAAAACAATCATTTCAATATATTAATAGACCACAAGATTTCCGTTTATAAATATATGTACACTCGCAAGTGTATAAAAGTATTCTATAAGTTGTAGGCACCCGGTAACAAGCCTTAACATTCATGTTTTACCCTCTGAAGTACACCAAATCAGGTGTGTTTAAAATAACCTCGAAGTACTAAAGCATCCCATAGTCAGGATGGGGTTTGTCAAGCCCAATAGATCTATCTTTAGGATTCGCGCCTACCAGTCATACACCAGTAGTTATAGTTACCAAGCTAAGGGGATATTTCTGGTTTTAACCCACGTAGAATTAGTTTTAGTACTTGTGCCTATTTCGTAAAACAGTTATAAAATATGCATGTATTCTCAGCTCAAAAATATATAATGCAAAAACATTTAAAAAGGGAGCAATGAAACTCACCATACTGTATTTCGTAGTAAAAATACATATAACGTCATTTAACAAGTGCAAGGTTAGCCTTGGATTCACAAACCTATATTAATTATATATATTTATATGTTGGTCAATATTTGTCTAACAATTTTTGGTCAAGTCATAGTGTACCACAATCCTAATGCTCGAGACTAATATGCAAAAGTCAACAAAAGTCAACTTGACCCAAAATGACTTCTAAAATTTATACGTGTTTATTATATAACTTAACTATAGTCATTTTATATATTTAAATATATTTATTAGATTTTATAATAATAAAAGTCATTTATTAATAAAAATTTATATTAACGTTTATATATGATAAAATATAATTTTATATATCTTAAGTAGTAAAATTTATAAAGTTAACTTAATATCGTAAAACTATAGTGGTAAGTATTATTAATGTACTTATATTACGCGTGGTGAAAAATATCTTTGTATCCCTTATTTATTTGATAAAATAATATTGATCATAATAATAATAAGTAAAAGTTGTATTATTTTGTAATAATAATTATTATTATTCTATAAAAAAATAACAATATTTATATTTACTAAAAATGTTATTATGATAAAATGATAATACTAACATAATAGTAATAATGATATTTTATAATAACAATGATATTTCTATTAAAATAATAACGACGATAGTAATAATAATCATTTTAACAATAATACTAAAATTCAGTTGATTATAACTTCTAATCCGTTCATCGAAACCATTCGATATCTAAATGAAAAGTTCTTAATTTTTCGCTAGCTTTCCAATGACATGCATATCATATACCTATCTCAGTAGCATATGTATCTAATTCAGGATTCAACAAACCTATCTAAGGACAATATCGAATGTACAAGCATGCATAATCCTATATACTCGAGCACTAGTCAGGGATACACTATTGATATATAAAAGTTAAGTTATGAGTGCTCACGTATCAATATTGAGATTCAATATTGCAGGAAAGTACGTAGACGCAACAGAGATGATAAATACTAAATTGACCTCACGAGCATACCCATGAACCATACCCCTCACCTCCATAGCTATAACCCATAATTTCCTTAGCTTCGACTCATTCAAAAAACTATTTTGAAATCACTCGGACATCACTCCGTCGTAATATTTTATGTATACTAATAATATTTTGAAATAATACAGAGCAATATATATATATATATATATATATATATATATATATATATATATATATATATATATATATATATATATATATATATATATATATATATGTAAATCGATTGAGAGAGTTTAGAGAAATATATTTTCAAGTTTCTATGAAATAATGAAACCTATTGAATTCTATTTATAATAGATTTTTAAATTATTAAAGTAAATTATTAAAGTATGAATTATTAAAGTGAATTATTAAAGTGAATTATTAAAGTATGAATTATTAAAGTGAATTATTAAAGTGAATTATTAAAGTATTAATTATTAAAGTGAATTATTAAAGTATAAATTATTAAAGTGAATTATTAAAGTATGAATTATTAAAGTGAATTATTAAAGTATGAATTATTAAAGTAAATTATTAAAGTATGAATTATTAAAGTAAAAATAAAGTAAATGTAAAGTTAAAGTATAATAAAAGTATAAAAACTATGTATGTATAATACGCGTATAAATATATATAATATTAATTTAAATCGTTATATATATTTAATGAAATAAAATATAAATATCGTTATATTTATTATACTGGTTAAGTAATGAGTTGTCAAAAGTGATTCTAGATATTTATAAAAGTTATATACGTTTTAATAATAAAGTTCTTTTTAAACTGAAAACGTTTTTGTACGCTTGAAAATAGATTAATAGAATATTATGGAAACCAATTCTCCACTAGCTTTTGTCTAACTTTCGTAAATGACACTTTTTATTTTTATTTATAAATAGCTTTACCAATTATTTTGAATATCGTTAAGAGGAATAGATTTTCTCAAATCATAGTGGACCTCTCAACAGAGACTTGTAATCATAATTCAATGTTTCTGATAATTCAATCATTTAATAAATTTTTTTAATTTCGTCGATAATCATATTGAAACAAATACGTTCATATAAAGCATTATACGTTTAAATACTTTGTTGACATTTTCAATTTATAACATATAAACATATACATACATATTCATATATGTTCATTTAATGGTTCGTGAATCATTGGAATTTGGTCGAGGTTTAAATGAATGTATAAACATAGTTTAAAATCCTTGAGATTTAACTTAACAAACATTGCTTATCGTGTCAGAATAATATAAAGATAAAGTTTAAATTTAGTCAGAAATTTCCGGGTCGTCACAAAATGTATATACACAAATTAAATATATAATATATATAATAAAAATATTTAATTAATTATTGATATTAAATTTAATATCACAAGTATATTACTAATATCAAAGTATATATTTATTTGAATATTATTATATGTGTTAATATACATACTTGATATAGGTTCGTGAATCCGAGGCCAACCCTACGTTGTTCAATATAGTCATATGTATTTTTACTACAGAATACATTAGGTGAGTTCATTTGCTCCCTTATTACATCATTAAATTTTTGGGCTGAGAATACATGTAAATGCTTTATTAACTGTTTTACAATATTTATATACATGAGTTTCATTTGCTCCCTTTCTACTCTTTACATTTTTGGGACTGAGAATACATGCGCTGTTTTTACAACTGCTTTATTAAATGCTCTTGAAATATGTTTTGAACTGCAAATACATGAAATGCTTTTATAAATGTTTAACGAGATAGACACAAGCAAAACATTCCTCGAATGAATTATTATGCAGACAGAAGTTCTGCGGATTATTATTGAATTATGTGGACATGATAATTGCCACTGTCGAATTATGTGGATATGATAATTGCCACCATTGAATTATGTGGACATGATAATTGCCACCAATTGATATGAATGTTATGTATCGAGAGAATGATTTTATACACAAGTTATGTGTATGTTATTTTTGTGCACAAGATATGTGTACGGTTACTAAGATTTATGAAAGATGATTTCGTACACGAGAAAGGTGTACTGTATTTAAAAGATATTGCATGTACATTACAGGTGGGTATAGGATTCGGGCCCATTTGTACCATGCAACATTTAAATCTTGTGGTCTATCAAAATGATGAATTTTTATTATTTTATGATAAACTTATGAACTCACCAAACTTTTGGTTGACACTTTAAAACATGTTTATTCTTAGGGTATGAAAGAAATCTTCCGCTGTGCATTTGTTCATATTACATGGAGTCGTTTATAGCATATAGAGGTCAGAATCTCGCAATGAGACCAACTGTTGAAGACTTCGTCCAGATGGATTAGGACGGGGCATTTCATATTGTTGGTATGTAGCGCAGCCTGTACTACGGCTATGTTTGCAGCAAGAAAGGCATGAAATTCCTCTTCGCTCATATTCAAGATGTGTCGAGTAGTCGGTGCCATTTCCTTCAAAATAGTCAAATGAAACAATTTAATCATACAAAATATTAAGAGTAGTCAATAGTATCTCGTAGCATAATATGAACTCATTTATAAAAAAATTTTCTTCATATTAGCGTTTTATAAGTTTAAATTCGGGTACTACCTAGCCATTAAGTTCATACTTAGTAGCTAATATACAATTCAACTACTACAATTCTATATGAAAAACTGATTATAATAATATTTCGCGTTCAAACTTTTACACAATATTTTACAAACTTACAATACAGCTTATTTTACATATAGCATGAAATATAGCACACAATAACTTTGATACAAGATAGTTGTGAAGATAATTCTAGCTAGTACACAAGTCGTTCAGTAAAGGCAATAAAGACACGTAATTCATACGTCCAGAAACAAGTCATGCATTCTGGTTTTACTAGGACTACTTCTCATTCTTGGTCTTGTGGAACATAACCGTTATGGCCGTTGATAAGACAGCGTGTTGTAACGTCGTCAAAGGGACGAGGGTTACGTAATGTCCAACAGTCCCGTAACAATCTAAAAACCTCATTTCTTACCCCAATTACCGACTCCGTCACTTGTGGGAATGTTTTGTTTAATAGTTGTAGCCCGATGTTCTTGTTCTCACTTTGGTGAGAAGCGAACATTACTAACCCGTAAGCATAACATGCTTCTTTATGTTGCATGTTAGCCGCTTTTTCTAAATCACGAAGTCCTATATTCGGATATATTGAGTCAAAATAATTTCTTAACCCGTTGCGTAAAATAGCATTTGGGTTCCCCGCAATATATGCGTCAAAGTAAACACATCGTAACTTATGGATTTCCCAATGTGATATCCCCCATCTTTCGAACGAAAGCCTTTTATAAACCAAGGCATTCTTAGAAGGTTCTTCGAATGTCTTACAAACTGATCTCGCCTTAAATATTTGTGCCAAGGAATTCTGACCGACTCTAGACAAGATTTCATCAATCATGTCTCCGGGTAGGTCTCTTAAAATATTGGGTTGTCTATCCATTTTGTGTTTTTAAACTGTAAAATAGACAAGAATTAGATTCATAAAAAAAATACTTATTAATACAAGCAATTTTTACATATATCATAAAGCATAAGCACACTAGATTACATATATTACACCAAACGAATACAACTATCTTATTCCGACTCGCTCGTTTCTTCTTCTTCAGTTTTGGTTCGTTTTGCCAAGTTTCTAGGGATATATGATGTTCCCCTAATACGAGCCGTCGTTTTCCACATTGGTTTAGAAAAACCTGGTGGTTTAGAGGTTCCCGGGTTATTGTCACAACTTAAGAAATACGGGTGTTGACGATACATATAAAGTTCATCGGGGTCGGAATCAGATTTCTCTATTTTGATGCCTTTTCCCTTATTATTTTCTTTTGCCTTATTAAATTGTGTTGCGGTAATTTCTATAATATCATCGGAATCCTCATCAGGATCCGATTCATCAGAAAATTGGTAATTTTCCTAATATTTTGCTTCCTTAGCGGAAACACCATTGACCATTATTAACTTTGGTCTATTGGTTGAGGATTTTCTTCTACTTAACCGTTCTATTATTTCCCCCACTGGTTCTATTTCTTCTTCCGGTTCCGATTCTTCTTCCGGTTCCGACTCTTCTTCCGGTTCCTCTTCGGGAACTTGTGAATCAGTCCACGAATCATTCCAATTTACATTTGACTCTTCATTATTATTAGGTGAGTCAATGAGACTTGTTCTAGAGGTAGACATCTATCACATAATATCAAAACAAATTAAGAGATTAATATATCACATAATATTCACATGTTAAAAATATATAGTTTCCAACAAAATTTGTTAAGCAATCATTTTTCAAGTAAATACGGTCGAAGTCCAGACTCACTAATGCATCCTAAAAAACTCGATAAGACACACTAATGCAAAATTCTGGTTCTCTACGACCAACGCTCGGATACCAACTGAAATGTCCCGTTCATATTGATTATAAACGTTCCATATTAATTGATTTCGTTGCGAGGTTTTGACCACTATATGAGACGTTTTTCAAAGACTGCATTCATTTTTAAAATAACCATAACCTTTATTTTATCAATAAAGGTTTCAAAAGCATTACGTAGATTATAAAAAAATGATAATCTAAAATATACTGTTTACACACGACCATTAAATAATGGTTTACAATAGAAATATATTACATCGACATATGTTTCTTAAATGCAGTTTTTACACAATATCATACAAACATGGACTCCAAATTTTGTCCTTATTTTAGTATGCAACAGCGGAAGCTCTTAGTATTCACCTGAGAATAAACATGCTTTAAACGTCAACAAAAATGTTGGTGAGTTATAGGTTTAACCTATATATATATCAAATCGTAACAATAGATCACAAGATTTCATATTTCAATACACATCCCATACATAGAGATAAAAGTCATTCATATGGTGAACACCTGGTAGCCGACATTAACAAGATGCATATATAAGAATATCCCCATCATTTCGGGACACCCTTCGAATATGATATAAATTTCGAAGTACTAAAGCATCCGGTACTTTAGATGGGGTTTGTTAGGCCCAATAGATCTATCTTTAGGATTCGCGTCAATTAGGGTGTCTGTTCCCTAATTCTTAGATTACCAGACTTAATAAAAAGGGGCATATTCGATTTTGATAATTCAACCATAGAATGTAGTTTCACGTACTTGTGTCTATTTTGTAAATCATTTATAAAACCTGCATGTATTCTCATCCCAAAAATATTAGATTTTAAAAGTGGGACTATAACTCACTTTCACAGATTTTTACTTCGTTGGGAAGTAAGACTTGGCCACTGGTTGATTCACGAACCTATAACAATATATACATATATATCAAAGTATGTTCAAAATATATTTACAACACTTTTAATATATTTTGATGTTTTAAGTTTATTAAGTCAGCTGTCCTCGTTAGTAACATACAACTAGTTGTCCACAGTTAGATGTACAGAAATAAATCGATAAATATTATCTTGAATCAATCCACGACCCAGTGTATACACGTCTCAGGCTAGATCACAACTCAAAATATATATATTTTTGGAATCAACCTCAACCCTTTATAGCTAACTCCAACATTACTGCATATAGAGTGTCTATGGTTGTTCCAAATAATATATATACATGGGTCGATATGATATGTCAAAACATTTGTATACGTGTGTATGGTATCCCAAGATTACATAATATATTAGAATACATATATAATACAATATAAGTTAGCTAGGATATGATTAATATAGATTTGTTACCAATTTTCACGTTGCTACAACAAGAAAAATTATCCAATCTTGTTTTACCCATAACTTCTTCATTTTAAATCCGTTTTGAGTGAATCAAATTGCTATGGTTTCATTTTGAACTCTATTTTATGAATCTAAACATAAAAAATATAGGTTTATAGTTGGAAATATAAGTTACAAGTTGTTTTTGTAAAGGTAGTCATTTAAGTCGAAAAAATGACGTCTAGATAACCATTTTAGAAAACATACTTCCACTTTGAGTTTAATTATGATTTTTTTATATAGTTTCATGTTCATAAGAAAAATCATTTTCCCAACAGAACAACTTTTAAATCAAAGTTTATCATAGTTTTTAATTAACTAACCCAAAACAGCCCGCGGTGTTACTACGACGGCGTATGTCCGGTTTTTACAGTGTTCTTCGTGTTTTCATTTTTTAAATCATTAAGTTAGCATATCATATAGATATAGAACATGTTTTTAGTTGATTTTAAAAGTCAAGTTAGAAGGATTAACTTTTGTTTGCGAACAAGTTTAGAATTAACTAAACTATGTTCTAGTGATTACAAGTTTAAACCTTCGAATAAGATAGCTTTATATGTATGAATTGAATGATGTTATGAACATCATTACTACCTCAAGTTTTCTGGATAAAGCTACTGGA
Source organism: Rutidosis leptorrhynchoides (assembly GCF_046630445.1). Lineage (NCBI taxonomy): Eukaryota > Viridiplantae > Streptophyta > Magnoliopsida > Asterales > Asteraceae > Rutidosis > Rutidosis leptorrhynchoides. The sequence goes on along the minus strand of NC_092338.1, from coordinate 209,835,540 downwards.
AATAAGAAAAATGGATCTAGCTTCAAAGGATCCTTGGATGGCTTGAAAGTTCTTGAAGCAGGATCATGACACGAAAACAAGTTCAAGTAAGATTTCCACTCGAAATAAGATTGTTATAGTTATAGAAATTGAATCAAAGTTTGAATATGAGTATTACCTTGTATTAGAAAGATATATTACTGTAAATAAGAAAGATTTCTTGAGGTTGGATGATCACTCTACAAGATTGGAAGTAAGCTAGCAAACTTGGAAGTATTCTTGATTTTATGAAAGTATTTCTTGTAGAATTTATGAAGAACACTTAGAACTTGAAGATAGAACTTGAGAGAGATCAATTAGATGAATAAAATTGAAGAATGAAAGTGTTTGTAGGTGTTTTTGGTCGTTGGTGTATGGATTAGATATATAGGATATGTAATTTTGTTTTCATGTAAATAAGTCATGAATGATTACTCATATTTTTGTAATTTTATGAGATATTTCATGCTAGTTGCCAAATGATGGTTCCTACATGTGTTAGGTGACTCACTGGGCTGCTAAGAGCTGATCATTAGAATGTATATACCAATAGTACGTACATCTAAAAGCTGTGTATTGTACGAGTACGAATACGGGTGCATACGAGTAGAATTGTTGATGAAACTGAACGAGGATGTAATTGTAAGCATTTTTGTTAAGTAGAAGTATTTTGATAAGTGTCTTGAAGTCTTTCAAAAGTGTATGAATACATATTAAAACACTACATGTATATACATTTTAACCGAGTCATTAAGTCATCGTTAGTCGTTACATGTAAGTGTTGTTTTGAAACCTTTAGGTTAACGATCTTGTTAAATGTTGTTAACCCATTGTTTATTAAATCAAATGAGATGTTAAATTATTACATTATCATGATATCATGATGTATTAATATATCTTAATATGATATATATACATTAAATGTTGTTACAACGATAATCGTTACATATATGTCTCGTTTCAAAATCAATAAGTTAGTAGTCTTGTTTTTACATATATAGTTCATTGCTAATATACTTAATGATATGTTTACTTATCATAATATCATGTTAACTATATATATATATATATATATATATATATATATATATATATATATATATATATATATATATGTATCCATATATATGTCATCATATAGTTTTTACAAGTTTTAATGTTCGTGAATCGCCGGTCAACTTGGGTGGTCAATTGTCTATATGAAACCTATTTCAATTAATCAAGTCTTAAAAAGTTTGATTGCTTAACATGTTGGAAATACTTAATCATGTAAATAACAATTTCATTTAACATATATATAAACATGGAAAAGTTTGGGTCACTACAATCGCGGATTATGTTAATGTTAGATGATGGAAAGTTATGGTGAAAAGGAAGGATGATTGATGATGATCATGTATAATGATTAAGATGATGGTTTGATTATAATAAGTGATCATGATGTTCATAAGAAGTAAAAATAATTCGATGATTCGATTATCTGAAGTTAAGATAATGATGATTATTATGATTTTGATGATGAAAGTAATGAAAATGATGAAGATGAATGATATACAAGGTATGATATTAAATGATGATACTATTAGGATAATAGTTTAAGAATAAGAAGAAGATGAACACAGAAGGAAGGGTTAAAAGAATTTAATCCGGGAATTAACCAGAAATAAAATAGATAGAGTATTGGTTAAGGATGTTATCGGGTTAGCGGGACGTCGCGGGTTCAAACCCGGACTTGGGCATTTTTTTTAATGAATACTCATTTGAGGTAGTTTACTTATTACTTATTATTATTATTATTATTATTATTATTATTATTATTATTATTATTATTATTATTATTATTATTATTATTATTATTATTATTATTATTATTATTATTATTATTATTATTATTATTATTATTATTATTATTATTATTATTATTATCTTTATTATAAGTATCATTATTATTACTATCATTATTATTATCATTATTAAGTAAAAGCATTATTATTATAGATATTATAACTATTATTAAAAATATTTTTATTATCACTAAAATTATCATCATTATTAGGATTATCATGATTTTTATCATAATTAGTATTATTTTTACCATTTTTTTAACATATCAAATAAAGATTTTCTATATTAAAATATATTTATGACATAAAACATAACTATACTAGTGTTTTTGTAATAAATATTATTTGGTAATTTAATGTATATAAAATAAATATAGTTAAAATAGTTACCAATGAAACATACAAGTTACTGAAATAACAATTAATAATAATATCTAAACTTGTTCGATTACAAGTGTACGTTTTAATAAATATATGAATAATATAGGTTCGTGAATCCGAGACCAACCTTACACTTGTTCAATGATGATATATGTATTTTTACTACAAAATACAGTATGGTGAGTTTCATTTGCTCCCTTTTTAATTGCTTTTGCAATATATATTTTTGGGCTGAGAATACATGCGCTGCTTTTATAAATGTTTACGAAATAGACACAAGTACTTAAAAATACATTCTACGTTGAGTTGTACCACTGGCATACTTCTCTGTAGCTTGGTAACTACTATTTACATGGGTATTGTAAACGCGAATCCTGTTGATAGATCTATCGGGCTTGAAAACCCCAACCGGGCTGGACGACCAGTATTCAACGGTTGCACGGTACTTCGTTTCGTGACTACACTTGGTACAGTGTAGTGAGATTTCATAACAAAGGGAATATGCGACGTTGATTAAATGTTAAGTATGGTTACCAAGTGCTCAACCACTTAGAATGCTTTACATACACTTGCGAGTGTATTATGTTTATGATTATGAAATCTTGTGGTCTATTGAAACTAATGATAATTGTTGTTACGATAAACCTATGAACTCACCAACCTTTTGGTTGACACTTTTAGCGTGTTTATTCTCAGGTACGAATTAAGTCTTCCGCTGTGCATTTGCTCATCTTAAAGATACTATATGGAGTCATTCATGGCATGTAAAGTTTAGTGCCTCGCAATGGGACCATATTTTGAAGACTTCGTCCAGGTGGATAAGGTCGGGGTCTTTACAGGAGGTGTTGAACTCCAGTTTGTTGGGGGTGAAGTAAGACAAAAGGAAATCGGGAGTACCGATTTGGTTTTAGAGACGAATAGTAAAATTGAGATGATTCGGGCTCGACTAAAGGCGGCGCAAGATAGATAAAAATCATATGCCGATAAACGGAGGCGACCAATTTGTGACGTCCCGGAAATTTTCGACCAAATTTAAACTTAATCTTTATATGGTTTCGACATGATAAGCAAAGTCTATTAAATTGAATTTCAAGATTTTTGAACTATTTTATGAAATCATTTGACTTCTGACTGATCCCGACGATTCAAGAACAATTATTTGTAAATGGATATGTGTGTATAAATATATATAAATAATAATTCGAAATATAATTTGAATTATTATATGTTGTTATTATTAAAATTAACAAAAACAAAAATAGGATATTATAATAGTTATTATTTAAAATATATCTATATATCTATATATATAAATAAAGTATATTAAAAAATAAATATTAAGTGATTGTAATACTCGTTTGATGTTCCGATTAATATTAAAAACGTTAAAATCAAACTTATGTGATTTTAAAATAAACGGTGATTCAAAAATGAGTTATATAAATTATAGCTCTATTAAATATATATTTAGAAAATATTTTGATAAATTTTAATACTCTGTACATTTTTAATTGGGACTGGGCGCTAATAATTAATCAACTTTTTATGATTGATTTTACACCCTAATAGACCGAAACAAATAAATATATTTAATGTAAAAATTTGGGATTTTTTCGGAGACTTTTATCCGCCACTGATTTACAACTGGGTACGAAAGTTAGTCCGTGAAAGGCGACGGCTAATAATTTCACACGTTTATATTTTAAATTATATTATAATTATTATTATATTATTATTAATATTGAGATAGGAATGAAATTTAGATTCACGGATATTATAACTGTGCTAAGTAGATTCATTGTGTGAATTTTGTGTACGTTGTTATGAGTCCTATCTAGTACTATATTATTAATTATTAATGTTTGGACCACCTATTGAAATTAGTACAAACAACCATATTTCAATTTGGACCTACAACCAATCGGTGAATATCTTGTTTTCTCTAAAAATTATCATGATTTAGAAAGAGAGAGATTATTAATTATTATTAATTTTATAATTATTAAATTACATTACATATTATATATACACTGCATTATATGAGTTACATATCCCATCTATCACCACTTTCTTTTCCTTATTTCTTTCTATTTTATTGAGCATCAAACCCACCATCCATCTATCAATCTATTACACCCTATCAAACCAAAAACAAACCACTCATTATCATTATTCTCTTGTTTGTTTCCGTTCACTATGTCAATCCAACACCACTGGCAACAATCACCATGAACCTCACCAGAAACCACCATTCCATCTCCACCATACATGTTGCTGCATTTGTTTTATTGCTAACTCAAGACCCAAGTAACCCACCACCTTTCAGTATCAACGAGCAACACCATAAGACAAACCGAGACCCATGATTACCATTCACTTGTCTTTCTAGCTCGAAGGTATATCGTTATCCTAACTTGAATATATTACTAGATCATAATGCCATCACCACCGAAATCTTACAGCTCATCACCACCACCCTTTAATTCAAACCATATTCAATATTAAATATTTAGGACTAGTAAGCTGTTATTTTTTTTGTTTGAGGCCGACAACCAAAAGCAAGTAAAAGCAAATGGAATGATTGAATAGAACATGCACTACCACAATAATTAACTAGTTAATTTAGGCGTAATTATGGGTGACCAAATTAACCTTCCTCTTAGCACTCCTTCATTACAATTATATGCTTGATTTCGTCCAAAGAGCATCACCTTGTTTCCTGTCAAAACAGCCCCAATTTCACAGACTATTAATGCTATCCTGCTTTTGCTCTTTACTGTACTTCTGTTTTATCTGTCCAACAACAAAAACCGCCTCTGCAACTTCTGTTTTTCTTGTTCTATTCAAAACACCCACATAAAATTTGCTCCTGCAAGACAGCAGTGATTACAGCTGTTGCTTTCTGTTTTATCATGCAACACACCACCATGTTGTTACTCTTTTTCGTTGTCCCTTATTTCTATTTCTGTTAACAAACGAAAACATGGATGATATGGGTTATTAGATGATTATGGATGGGAATGAGGAGATAATTACAAATATGATGATTGATAAGAAACCGAATTAAACCCCACGCATAGCTGCTGTTGTACGAGCCAATTCTATATATTCCTGTTTGATACAGTAGTGATAATTGATGCGTGTTATTGATGATCATGACATGGGAAGTGTACTTTAACTTTATTAAAGTTTAGAATATAATCGATGCTTGTGGCCAACAACAAATAACTTTAATCACCCACTTGGACATGGATTGTTTTTCTTTGGATGTTTGTAGGGACGTGAATGGGTAAGGGGGACTTAATCACATTAGATAATGGAGACGGTTGAGTGAGACTTTTGTAAATAACCATAACCGAACCCCACACAACAACTTTAATCTCATCTTTTTTTTTTAAGAAATTCACGAGGCATATTATTATTCTAAATGCTAATCGAGCCGTGATCCTTTTCATTATTTGGACCGTGATCCTTTTAATTAATGGTTCGTAAATGCTTGGGCTAACAGACATGGGCCTAGACTTGGAAGCCCGTTATTCTTTTCGGGTTCCTGCTCAACAACTCAAACACATTATTTAGTTTAGATGTTGATGATGGCAATGAAGGAGTGTTACACAAATGATAGTGGTGATGCGTAATCATGATGATGATTATGGTGTTTTCATGATAATGGTTACAGTTTAGATGTTGATGATGATGTAGGATGTTTTACGATGATGATACATATATAGTTGATGATGATGATGATTAAGATAGATAATTAATTGATGATGATATTAACGTGAATGATAAAGATGATACATAGAATCATAAATGAAGGTGATGTCGTGATAATGAAGAAATGAATATGTGATGATATGATTATGATACATGAGATTATGATTCTGTGATTAATACATACGATAGACGGAAGATGTTTTAATGATAGTTTGATTAGGAAATTAAACGATGATGATAATTGAATTAGGAAAATGGAATCAGACAGATAGATGGGTTATATAGCCTTTAATCCGAGATTATTTTCAAGAATGAACAAACAGAGGATTGATTAGTGGTGTTTGGTTTAATCGAGAGGTCTCGTGTTCGAGCTCGGGTAGGGGCATTAGTTTTATTTTGAAAGCCTATTCTATTGAGGTAGTATTATTATTATTATTATTATTATTATTATTATTATTATTATTATTATTATTATTATTATTATTATTATTATTATTATCATCATTATCATTAAAATTAACATTTTAATTAAAATTATAACTATCATTATTATTATCATATTTATTATTATTATTATTATTATTATTATTATTATTATTATTATTATTATTATTATTATTATTATTATTATTATTATTATTATTATTTTCATTTACATGATTTTTATATATATATATAATTTTATTTACATTATTTTATTATCACTATTATTATCATTAGTATTATTATTATTACAGTATTATTATTTTTACTACTAACATAATAACATTATTATATAAATATTACATATAACAAATTACTGATTTTTGAAATAATACCAACTACAAATAAATATGTATTGTAGTATAACTATATATATGAATATTGAGTATTTACAAAATAACTATATATAAAATATAACTGAAGATATAAAATGTAAATAAAGTGTGTATATATATATATATATATATATATATATATATATATATATATATATATATTTATATAACTATAACACTTAACATATAAATATTATGAAGGATGAATTATGTGATTATATGTGTTAATATATATACTTGATATAGGTTCGTGAATCCGAGGCCAACCCTGCATTGTTCAGTTGTTCAATGTCGTCATATGTATTTTTACTACAAAATACAATAAGTGAGTTTCATTACTCCCTTTTTAAATGCCTTTGCAATATATATTTTTAGGACTGAGAATACATGCGCTTTTATAACTGTTTTACGAAATAGACACAAGTAATCGAAACTACATTATATGGTTGAATGATCGAAGCCGAATATGCCCTTTTGCTTGGTAGCCTAAGAATTAGTAAACCGATCGACTAATTGACGCGAATCCTAAAGATAGATCTATTGGGCCTAACAAACCCCATCCAAAGTACCAGATGCTTTAGTACTTCGATGTTGTTTTTATCATGTCCGATGGATGTCCCGGAATGATAGGGGATATTCTTATATACATCTTGTTAATTTCGATTACCAGGTGTTCAATCCATATGAATGATTTTTGTCTCTATGCATGAGACGTATATTTATGAGAAATGGAAATGAAAATCTTGTGGTCTATTAAAATGATGAAAATGATCGATTATGATAAACTAATGAACCCACCAACCTTTTGGTTGACACTTGAAAGCATGTTTATTCTCAGGTACGAAAGAAATCTTTCGCTGTGCATTTGCTCATTTTAGAGACATTACTTGGAGTCATTCGTGACATATTTCAAAAGACGTTGCATTTGAGTCGTCGAGTTCATCAAGATTATTATTAAGTCAATTATAGTTGGATATATTATGAAATGATATGCATGCCGTCAACTTTTGATGAAATGAAAGTTTGTCTTTTTAAAATCGAATGCAATGTTTGTAAAATGTATCATATAGAGGTCAAGTACCTCACGATGTAACCAAATGTAATGTGTTCGTCCAGATGGATTGGGACAGATCGTTTCACGATTGAGTTCCAAAAAGGTGACATGGTGATGCTTAAAGTCTCGCCATGGATAGGTATTATTCGGTTTCGAAAGCGGGAAAGTTAGCTCCTCGATTTATTGGGCCTTTCAAAATTTTGGCTCGTGTTGGTGAGGTTGCTTATAGAATAGAGTTACTCGAAGAGCTTGCGGGGATTCATAACACATTCCATGTTTCCCACCTCCGTAAGTGTCTTGCGAATCACTCGACGTGGGTACCGTTGGATGAGATTTCCTTGAACAACAAGTTAGAATATGTCGAGGAACCGATTTCCATTCTTTATGAAAAGGTCAAGATGTTGCGTAACAAAGAGGTGAGGACTTTTAAAGTCCAATGGCGTCATCGAAAGGGTTCCGAGTTCACGAGGGAATCCGAAGAGTTTTTTTTTGTGTATCTTCCTACTTGTCATGCGGCTTGGATTGCGAGGACGTAATCCGATTCAAGTGGGGGAGAGTTGTAAGACACGAAACTCGAATGTATATATTGTACATATTATATAAACAAATGCTGAAATTTGGAACTGAAGAAACGTGCGGCACGCTCCTGGATGCGCGGCGCGCATACTGAGCTGACAGCTCACTTCATTTTCCCCATTTTGAAGTGGGTATTTTGGTCTTCTCACACTAGATCCGGGTTTGAGGCCACAAAACTGATTGAGGCTTATCCATTTCTCATTTACTCTCATCCGCCAACCTCATCTTCCCCTCCTTCAAGTAGAGAGAGAAGGTAGAGAGAGAAAGGTGTTTATGAAGTTTTTCAAGCGGGTTTTGCTAGATCGGGTCTATTCTTTCTCACTTCTACCTTCTAGCACCACTCTAAGTGTTGTGGTAAGTCTTTCAACTGAGTTTTGTAAATTAATTGTGTTTAGGGGTCATAATTGAGACTTGTAAGTATATAAACCCTAGTTCATGTGAAATTGGGGGTTTATGGGTTGGGTGAAAGTGTAAGAACCCCAAAGATGGTAATTTTGAGTTAGTTGATGAAATTGATAGTATTATGAGTTAAAATTTGTTAAGTTCACTAATAAACTTGACTAACTAGTGATTTGGAAATGTAAGACTTGCAAGTATAGTGTTTGTCCCATTACTAGGTCAAAACAGGTTTTTAGGTTAAAAGTGCACTAGTATGAACTTAATGACCTAATGATGTATATTTGGGTAAGTTAGAACAATGGTCACTAGCTCTAGTGATTATTGGTGGTTTATACTTAAGAGTAGCATTGTGGGTGCAAATGGTGAACATGTGCACCAAGTGTCTAATTAGGCGGGTTGGAAGCTCTATTTGGATGTGCGTTGATTTTGTGATAATGTAATAGGTGAATTTCATTGACGGTTGTGGAGCGTATCTTACGTACTCTCACTCTTCGGTTAAAAGGTGAGTGGAATAATTATATATATGTGTATATAGTTTATTTGCTTGCAGGTTTGTGGTTAGTGTTATCCGTGCGTGTGGATTCACTATAGTGTTATCCGTACGTGTGGATTCACTACTCTTTTGTGCGATGGAGACCACATGTGCGTGAAGGGTGGTTCGGTAAGTGCGTACGTCCACCTAGGGGGTTAGTGTACAATAACGGTCATTGTACGAGTACCGTTCCCTTGAGTGTGTGTGTGATATGGTTAACCATGGTTATATGTGTAATTTAGTATATTATATTGTATCGACTATATACTATTGGTTATGCTAGCTTGCGGTATTAGAGATCATTAGCTTTATACTTTGTGATGGTATGCTAATTAGATTGCTAGCATGTATGTGGTAAATCTGTCGGTGTTTGCAAGTAAGTAGATTATATATGTGTATGTATAGTTGTTGCATTCAATAAGCATTTTGCTTACCCTCTCATTGTTTACTCTTTTAGGTTTCGGTGTGGATAAAGGCAAGGGTATTCATTTGGATTAGAGATCTCCCACTTTTGATATGATAGTGGACGCTTTTGTGTTTCAACCTAGGTTTGGGGTAGTTTAATCCCAAATACCATGCTCGTCTTTTGTTTGGTACTTAAACTCGTGAGTTGAAAATATTGTTGGTGATGTACGGGTCATCTTACCCTTTTTGTAAACTCAAAATCTTTTGATTTAGTTAAATTATATTGGTCGTAAACGAATTAATGACTTAAGCGATTGCGTTTGGGAAATTTGGCTTTCTACATGTAAACTGATGGCAGCTACTTTCGTGTAGTAAAGTGCGCCGCGCAAATAGGAAATTGCAGGTATGTGGTGCCAGTCATAGGTTCTGACTTCATTCCGCGCTTTAGCGCGCGTCGCGCAAATGAATGCGCACCGCGCATTTGGGGCTAGCCAGATTTCTTGCAATTTTTTTATTAAAAGTGTGTTTTCTCATATAACGTTTTGGGTCGTTACATGATATCCTTTCCCTCTCAGGTTAAAATATGCTTAAGAGTTAATCACATTTTAAGGGAGGGATATAAGGAAAAGTACGGGGTCTTCAGCAATTTGAAGAAGATTCTCAAGAAGTTCCAAGATTTCAAGAAATTCAAGATCGTCAACAACGGCAACATACATAAATCGAAGAGTAGACTAGTAGTTTTAGATTTTTTGTATGTAATTAAATAGGATGCAAAATTTTTACACACAATCGATGCAAAGTGGGAGATTTTTAGAACCCCAGGAATTGCATAGATTTTGTTCTAAGTCTTAGAATGGTGGGATATAGATGAGGGCTATATATCCCACAAAGCATCCTTAGAAGCCATCACACATCGCCAAAGCACTTAAGAGGTCAACCTTGACTCTTTGACTAAGTCTCTCAACATTCATATTAATATACACGATATTCATACATCTAGGGTCCTATCAAAAAATAAAGAAAAGCCTAAAAATAATGAGTTTCAAGAGAATAAAATTAGGGTTTCAGGTTACCTGAAATCGTCATCCGTGTTTATTATGTTGTTGTTCCATCGTTCCCACCTTCTTGCGATTAGTTATTTAGGGATTTACTTTTCGATTCCGAGTATGCATTAGAAAGAAGGTTTGTGTGTGGTCGGTGTAGCTGGAACCAAGGTTGCAAAAGACTTGAGAGGGAGTCTAGACAGTCGGGTCCTAAAAAGGTCGAGACGTTCGAGACGGGGTCGAGATGGAGTGTAATAACCCGCCTTTTTCCGTTTACTTTCCGTTTAACTATTTTAAGTCCGTTATTTAATTATAACATCTTCAGTTAAAATGCGTATTTAAAATAATTCGTTTAGTTAATTCATGCACCCATTTTTAAACTCGAGGGACCAATGTTGCCAAGTGACCAAAGTCTTGACTAGGTCAAATGGTCAACCTCCATCTTCCTCCACTCATTCACCTCCTCATTTCCTTACTACTTCCACTTTTACTCTCAAACTCACACAACAAAGAATCATCATCCATTTCAAATCTAGCAAGCTAACATCAAAACAAATTAAATATTTAGAATCCTTGCATCTTCCTCTTCAATTCCATACCAACTTCATCTCTTTTGGATAACTTTTCAAAAACTCTAGATTTCTTGTTCTTAGTGTTCTCGACTCATAAAAGTGTTAACTAGTATCTATGGCTCAAGTCTAACATGAATATGTGATTTAATTGCTTGTTCTTTTCATTTTGGTGTAACTAGCTTTAACTTGAAAAATGACTTGTTTAATCTTGAGATTTGATTGATTAAATGTTGAAAGATGTTAAAGTGCATGTATTAAATGTGTTACTAGCATCACTAGCTTCAATTTGGTATGTAGGTTGACTTGGAAAGACTCCAATAACATGATTGATGAGTTTATGATTTTTTGTTAGGGTTTGGTAGTCTTAAATGTGAATTTTGATGCATTAAATGCTTTGCAGTGTTGTTTGTAAGTGTTTAGTAGTATTGTATGCATAATTACCTATGAAACGGCGTATTATATGTGTGTATTAAGTTTATAAATCATTAATTGCATTTATGAGCTTGAAACATTAAATGGTGAGCATTAAATGATCATTCAACGAGAATTCGGTTATGGTAAATTTTAGATTTGGATGATGAAATATGTTTAGTTGTATTCCTCGTTAAATTACCTTTCCAACAATGTATGCTATGCGTTTTGTATGTTTAGGGTTCATGATTTGTGTTGGTTTGAAGTTTGGTTCGTGCACTTGTGAAATTTCAGCAAATCCAGCAGCCCGGGTGTTTGGACGCCGTCCCAAACTTTGGACGCCGTCCACCTTCATTGCTGGACTCCGTCCAGCCATTTTGGATGCCGTCCAGATGACTGCAAGGGGCTGTCCAACTTGGTCATTTTTTGTTTAATTCTAACTATGCTACGCACCTCCGATTAACATGTAACTTGTTCAAACATGCTCATATATGATTATATAACTCAGAAAAATTGTCCGAGACCCGAACCGAATGTGTTGACTTTTTCGTTGACTTTGACTTGACCAAAGTTTGAGTTTTAGTCAAACTTAACCAAATACTTATCCAATCGTTCTAACATGCTTTTATATTTATATCTTGCATGAAACTTGACAACTTGACTTACATGCTATATAATCAAGTCATAACGAGCCATATGACTAATTGAACAACTTTGACCGACTTCATACTTTACCGATATTGATACGACCTATTGTTTAGGTCAAGACTAGCATTCGTTCTTGCACACGTTTACTTTATGAAGTACCTATATACTCGTGCACTCGAGGTGAGATCATAGTTCCATCTTTTCAACAACTTTTATTCTTTAAATCATGGGATGAGAAACATATACATTTTATACTTTTATACTTTGGATACAAGTACGGAAACAAACATTCCACATGCGAGTTAGAACAAAAATGCCCAATTCATTTATCATTAGCTACACTTGTAGGGTGTAAAACATGAACTTATGTTGTGTGGATCCATACGGGCTTGACGCGCCCTCACTCGGACGGTTCGATACCGTTAGCAGATGAAATATATTTTCGGGTATAGTGTAGGTTCTAACACTATGATAACGGGGTTCGTAAAATAGTTAAGTCTTGATAATTGGGTGCTCGCGAACATACAACAACTTTGGAATGCAAACGATTTGGATAATGAACTTTATATTAAATCTTGTGGTTCAATACAACATACTTACTAAACTTATGATTTCACCAACGTTTTCGTTGACATATTTTTCTATGTTTTCTCAGGTCCTTGAACGCTATGTGTTACATGATTCCGCAAACTATTTTGATACTTGCTTGGATGTCGAGTACATATGCATACATGGTGAAATGTCCCATTCATATTGATTATAAACGTTCCATATTAATTGATTTCGTTGCGAGGTTTTCATCTCTATATGAGACATTTTTCAAAGACTGCATTCGTTTTTAAAACAAACCATAACCTTTATTTTATCAACAAGGTTAAAAAGTCACCACTTAGATTATCCAAAAATGATAATCTAACAAATATCACACTTACACACTACCAATACATATTGGTTTACAAATATTAATATGTTACAACAAAATAAATCTCGAATGCAGTTTTAAAAAATATTATACAAGCATGCTGACACCAAATCTTGTCCATATAATAGCATGCGGTAGCGGAAGCTCTTAATAATCACCTGAGAACAAACATGCTTTAAATGTCAACAAAAAATGTTGGTGAGTTATATGTTTAACCTATATATTTATCAAATCTTAATAATAGACCACAAGATTTCATATTTCAATATACATCCCATACATAGAGATAAAAATCATTCATATGGTGAACACCTGGTAACCGACCTTAATAAGTTGCATATAGAATATCCCCTATCATTCCGGGACTCCCTTCGGACATGATGAATTCGAAGTACTAAAGCATCCGGTACTTTGGATGGGGCTCGTTGGGCCCGATAGATCTATCTTTAGGATTCGCGTCAATTAGGGTGTCTGTTCTCTAATTCTTAGATTACCAGACTAAAAAGGGGCATATTCGGTTTAATAATCCAGCCATAGAATATAGTTTCATTTACTTGTGTCTATTTTGTAAAACATTTATAAAACTGCATGTATAATCATCCCAAGATATTAGATTTTAAAAGTGGGATTATAATTCACTTTCACAGATTTTTACTTCGTCGGGAAGTAAGACTTGGCCACTGTTCGATTCACGAACCTATAACAAATATGTACATATATATCAAAGTATGATCAAACTATATTTACAATATTTTTAATACGTTTTGCTATTTTAAGTTTATTCAGTCAGCTGTCCTCGTTAGTGACCTACAACTAGTTGTCCATAGTTAGATGTACAGAAATAAATTGATATATATTATCTTGACCCAATCCACGACCCATTGTATATACGTCTCAGGCTAGATCACAACTCAAAGTATATATATTTTTGGAATCGACCTCAACCCTGTATAGCTAACTCAAACATTACTGCATATAGAGTGTTTATGGTTGTTCCAAATAATATATATACATGGGTCGATATGATATGTCAAAACATTTGCATACATGTCTATAGTATCCCAAGATTACATAATATATTAGAATACATGTATAATACAATATAAGTTAGCTAGGATATGATTTGTATAGAATTGTTACAATATTTCCCGTAGCTACAACAATAAAAAAATATCCAATCTTGTTTTACCCTTAACTTCTTCGTTTTAAATCCGTTTTGAGTGAATCAAATTGCTATGGTTTCATATTGAACTCTATTTTATGAATCTAAAGAGAAAAAGTATAGGTTTATAGTCAGAGATATAAGTTACAAGTCGTTTTTGTAAGAGGTAGTCATTTCAGTCGAAAGAACGACGTCTTGATGACCATTTTGAAAAACATACTTTCACTTTGAGTTTAACCATGATTTTTGGATATAGTTTCATGTTCATAAGAAAAATCATTTTCCCAGAAGAAAAACTTTTAAATCAAAGTTTACAATTAACTAACCCAAAAGAGCCCGCGGTGTTACTACGACGGCGTATATCCGATTTTACGGTGTTTTTCGTGTTTTCAGGTTTTAAATCATTAAGTTAGCATATCATTTAGATATAGAACATGTGTTTAGTTGATTTTAAAAGTAAATTTAGAAGGATTAACTTTTGTTTGCGAACAAGTTTAGAATTAACTAAACTATGTTCTAGTGATTTCAAGTTTAAACCTTCGAATAAGGTAGTTTTATATATATGAATCGAATTATGTTATGAGCATCATTACTACCTCAGGTTTTGTGGATAAACCTACTGGAAATGAGGAAAATAGATCTAGCTTCAAATGATTCTTGGATGGCTTGAAAGTTCTTGAAACAGAATCATGACACAAAAACAAGTTCAAGTAAGATTTCCACTCGAAATAAGATTGTTATAGTTATAGAAATTGAATCAAAGTTTGAATATGAGTATTACCTTGTATTAGAAAGATATCTTACTGTAAATAAAAAAGATTTCTTGAGGTTAGATGATCACTTTAAAATATTGGAAGTAAGCTAGCAAACTTGGAAGTATTCTTGATTTTATGAAACTAGAACCTATAGAATTTATGAAGAACACTTAGAACTTGAAGATAGAACTTGAGAGAGATCAATTAGATGAAGAAAATTGAAGAATGTGTAGTGACCCGAACTTTTCCATGTTTATATATATTAAATGAAATTGTTATTTACATGATTAAGTGTTTCCAACATGTTAAGCAATCAAACTTATTAAGACTTGATTAATTGAAATAGGTTTCATATAGACAATTGACCACCCAAGTTGACCAGTGATTCACGAACGTTAAAACTTGTAAAAACTATATGATGATATATATATGATTATATATATAGTTAACATGATATTATGATAAGTAAGTATGTCATTAGTGTCACACCCCCAAATTAGGGCCTAGGGTATTTGTGACTAATTATATCAAATCACAGTTGTATAAACGAGAACGACTCTATATGAGACGTTTTGAATAAAACGTTTATTAATAAAACAGCAAAAGCATTAAAAGTTTTACATCAAATTTAAACTGAAATAATAATAATAGTCTTAATGCAAAGTAAATGTAATGAAATGAAGACTCCATGTAGCAGCATTCAATTCATCAGGTAGCAATCATGACAATCATCTTATTCGTCACCTGAGACAAAACATGCTTAAAGTGTCAACCAAAAAGGTTGGTGAGTTCATTAGTTTATCAAAATCAATCATTTCCGTTATAATAATAGGCCACAAGATTTCAGTTTCATAAATATCCGTACACTAGCAAGTGTATAAAAGCATTCTATAAGTTGTAGGCACCCGGTAACAAGCCTTAACGTTTATGTTTTACCCTCTGAAGTACACCAGATCAGGTGTGTTTAAAATAACCTCGAAGTACTAAAGCATCCCATAGTCAGGATGGGGTTTGTCAGGCCCAATAGATCTATCTTTAGGATTCGCGCCTACCGTACATAGACAAGTAGTTTAATGTTACCAAGCTAAGGGTATATTTCTGGTTTAAACCCACATAGAATTAGTTTTAGTACTTGTGCCTATTTCGTAAAACATTTATAAAAACAGCGCATGTATTCTCAGTCCCAAAAATATATATAAAAGGGAGCAAATGAAACTCACACATATAAATATTGTAAAACAGTTAATAAAGCATTTGCATGTATTCTCAGCCCAAAAATGTAAAGAGTAAAAGGGAGCAAATGAAACTCACACATATAAATATTGTAAAACAGTTAATAAAGTATTTGCATGTATTCTCAGCCCAAAAATGTAAAGAGTAAAAGGGAGCAAATGAAACTCACCTTAAATAGCAGTTGAAGTATTCCACGCAAGAAAGGAAAGTAAAGCAAGTAAATGACCGAGATATCAACTAGAAGTAGTTCTTTAAGAGAGAAATGAGAGATTAAGGTGTAAGTTTGAAATGAGAAATGTATGTGGTATTTATAGTTGAAAATGTTAGGTAAAAAAAATTAAAATAAAATAAGTAAATCTTAAAAGTTAAAATAAGAAAAATTATTTTGTATTTTTATTAAAAGTAAATCTTAAAAGTTAAAATAAGAAAAAGTAGTTTGTATTTTTATTAAAAGTAAAATCTTAAAAGTTAAAATAAGAAAAAGTAGTTTGTATTTTTATTAAAAGTAAAATCTTAAAAGTTAAAATAAGAAAAAGTATTTTGTATTTTTATTAAAAGTAAATCTTAAAAGTTAAAATAAGAAAAAGTAGTTTTTATTTTTATTAAAAGTAAAATCATAAAAGTTAAAATAAGAAAAAGTAGTTTGTATTTTTATTAAAAGTAAAATCTTAAAAGTTAAAATAAGAAAAAGTATTTTGTATTTTTATTAAAAGTAAATCTTAAAATTTAAAATAAGAAAAAGTAGTTTGTATTTTTATTAAAAGTAAATCTTAAAAGTTAAAATAAGAAAAAGTAGTTTGTATTTTTATTAAAAGTAAATCTTAAAAGTTAAAATAAGAAAAAGTAGTTTGTATTTTTATTAAAAGTAAATCTTAAAAGTTAAAATAAGAAAAAGTAGTTTGTATTTTTATTAAAAGTAAATCTTAAAAGTTAAAATAAGAAAAAGTAGTTTATATTTTTATTAAAAGTAAATCTTAAAAGAAAAGTAGTTTGTATTTTTATTAAAAGTAAATCTTAAAAGAAAAAGTAGTTTGTATTTTTTGTATTTATTTATTAAAAGTAGATATAGTTTTGATTTTTTTTTGTATAAAATTCTAAAAAAACAAAATTTGTTTAACATATTTCTAAGAACATTTAACATTTTATTTCTATATTTGTTTAATTATTAAATACGAATTTTATATAAAAATTATTATTATATTTAGTTTTTATAAAAATTAAAATTTATGATTATTAATTTATAGTTTTTATTAGTTTTATAAATGTTATAATATTATGTATTATTTAGTTAATTATATATTCTATTAACTAAATAACAAAAGTAATATAAATATTATACATTGATGTAATTATGTTATATTATATATCATAATCTTATTTATAATATTTATAATTATATTATTTATTTTAAGCGTACGTTTATTCGGTCAACGTTAAATTTATTCGTATATAACAACTCTAGGTATTTTAGTAAAATCGGAAGTCGAAAAGTGAGGGTTGTTATAATTAGGTATTTTAACAATGAGTTATATACATAAAATTGAATTTATTGAATTAAGAAACTCGAAACGATATATATAACGATTATCGTTATAACAACGTCTTACTAAATACATATGATTCATATTAAGATATCGATACACTATGTTTAATCATGATAAATGATAAGTAAACATGTCATTAAGTGTATTAACAATGAACTACATATGTAAAACAAGACTACTAACTTAATGATTTCGAAACGAGACATATATGTAACGATTATCGTTGTAACAACATTTAACTGTATATATATCATACTAAGATATATTAATATATCATAATATCATAATAATGTAATAATTTAACATCTCTTTAGATATAATAAATAATGGGTTAACAACATTTAACAAGATCGTTAACCTAAAGGTTTCAAAACAACATTTACATGTAACGACTAACGATGACTTAACGACTCAGTTAAAATGTATATACATGTAGTGTTTTAATATGTATTCATACACTTTTGAAAGACATCAAGACACTTATCAAAATACTTCTACTTAACAAAAATGCTTACAATTACATCCTCGTTCAGTTTCATCAACAATTCTACTCGTATGCACCCGTATTCGTACTTGTACAATACACAGCTTTTAGATGTATGTACTATTGGTATATACACTCCAATGATTAGCTTTTAGAAGCCCATTTGAGTCACCTAATACATTTGGGAACCATCATTTGGCAACTAGCATGAAATATCTCATAAAATTATAAAAATATTAGTAATCATTCATGACTTATTTACATGTAAACAAAATTACACATCCTTTATATCTAATCCATAAACCAACGACCAAAAACACCTAAAAACACTTTCATTCTTCAATTTTATTCATCTAATTGATCTCTCTCAAGTTCTATCTTCAAGTTCTAAGTGTTCTTCATAAATTCTATAAGTTCTAGTTTCATAAAATCAAGAATACTTCCAAGTTTGCTAGCTTACTTCCAATCTTGTAAAGTGATCATCCAACCTCAAGAAATCTTTCTTATTTACAGTAGAATATCTTTCTAATCAACGGTATTCTTGTGTTTTCAAGGAACAATGCCTCCTCGTCGTGTGCCACGCCATGAGACTCCCGAACAAGCTCTACAACGAATGATAGCCACCGCCGTGGATGCAGCCATGGCCGATCACTCCTCCAACAACAACAATAACAACAACCACAACAACAACAATCAAGGAGCCGGTAACTCAAGCGAGGGATTTTCTTATAAAGCTGTAATGGGGTGCAAACCTCATACTTTTGATGGGACCAGGGGACCGGTTACTCTCACTCGATGGTTCGAGCAAACGGAGGCCGTCTTTAGTATAAGCGGTTGTCGGGACCAAGATAAGGTCAAATACTCCACTCACACTTTCGCCAGTGTCGCCCTAACATGGTGGTACACCTATGTACAATCGGTGGGTACCGATGAAGCTCACGCCCTCTCTTGAGCCGACCTAAGGGAAAAGATGATCGTCGAATATTTCCCTCGTGAAGAAACCCGAAGGCTCGAACAAGAGCTAAGAAATTTGAAAGCGGTCGGAAACGAACTCAAGGCTTATAATCAATGATTTTTCGAACTAGTCGTGATGTGCCCAAACCTTGTGAACCTCGAAGCTTTAAGGGTTAAACTTTACATGGATGGTCTCCCAAAGAGCATCAAACACGGGGTAATGTCATCCAAACCCACTAATCATCAAGAAGCTTTGAACATGGCCCGCAAGTTGATAGAAACGGTGGACGAAATTGTAGTGCCGACACCTAAAGCCGAGGATAAGTCGGGTAACAACAAAAGAAAATGGGAAGCCCCCCAATCAAGCAACAGCAACTATACCAAGAAGCCTTTCACCTTCGACGGCAAGAAGGGTTATGTCAGAAACCTACCTCTTTGCAACAAATGCAACAAACATCACTTTGGTGAATGTGGCAAGCTAATTTGCCATCGGTACCAAGGAGTTGGTCATAAGGCCAACGAATGTAAAAGTGTCACCCCCATCTCTCGAAAGGGGCCCAATGCACCAAAGACGGGTACTTGTTACGAATGTGGACAAATGGGCCATTATAGAAATGCATGCTCGAAAAAGAAAGATAACCCCAACACGCGCGGCTGAGCTTTCAATATCAACACCGAGGAAGCCCGAGATGACAATGAATTAGTCACGGGTACGTTTCTTCTCAACAACTCTTATGTTACTTGCTTATTCGATTCGGGTGCCGATAAATGCTTTGTATCCAAGACTTTGACTCATTCTTTTAGCACTCCCCCACTTCCATTAGATACCACTTATACCATTGAAGTGGCCAATGGGAAACTGTTGAGCGCTGACACATATTATCGGGGGTGTACGTTAAACAGTTTGGTTAATGAGTTTGAAATTGACTTGATACCCATGAAACTAGGAAGCTTCGATGTAATAATCGGTATGAATTGGTTACCCAAAATGAAATCTCATATCCTTTGTGATCTTAACGCAATCCGAATTCCTATCGAGAATGGTGAACCTTTGATTGTTTATGGCGATAAGAGTTGCACCGGACTCAACCTCGTTTCGTGCCTTAAAGTTAGAAAACTACTCCGTAAGGGTTGTTTTGCGATCCTTGCCCACGTTAAGAAAGTCGAGTCCGATGAGAAGCATGTCGATGATGTGCCAATTGTTAGTGACTTTTCCGATGTATTTCCCGACGAATTGCCGGGTCTTCCACCTCATCGACCGGTTGAATTCCAAATCGATCTTATTTCGGGAGCAGCACCCATAACACGTGCACCATATAGACTCGCTCCATCCGAAATGAAAGAATTGCAAAGTCAAATCCAAGAACTACTTGATCGTGGTTTTATCCAACCTAGCCATTCACCTTGGGGCGCTCCGATTTTATTCGTTAAGAAGAAAGATGGATTCCTACGAATGTGCATTGATTATCGTGAACTAAACAAATTAACAGTTAAGAACCGATATCCTCTTCCTCGCATCGATGACCTCTTTGATCAATTACAAGGGTCTTGTGTATATTAGAAAATCGATCTCCGTTCGGGTTATCATCAACTAAGGGTTAAGGAGGAAGACGTCTCCAAAACTGCTTTCCGGACTCGTTATGGTAGTTATGAATTCCTTGTCATGCCATTTGGTCTCACTAACACACCGGCAGTGTTCATGGATGTTATGAACCGCATGTGCAAACCGTACCTTGATAAATTCATTATCGTGTTCATCGATGATATTTTGTTCTATTCTAAAAACGAAGAAGAACACGAGGAACATCTCTGACGTGTGCTTGAACTTTTAAGATAAGAACGACTCTATGCCAAATTCTCCAAGTGTGAATTTTGGTTGAAGGAAGTTCAATTTCTTGGTCATGTTGTAAGTGATCAAGGTATTAAAGTCGATCCATCAAAAATCGAAGCCATTAGTAAATGGGAGACTCCTACTACTCCTACTCACATTCGTCAATTCTTGGGTCTCGCCGGATATTATCGTAGATTCATCAAAGATTTCTCTTTGGTCGCTCGTCCTCTAACCGCGTTAACTCATAACGGAAGAAAATTCGTTTGGGCAACCGAACAAGAATCCGGATTTCAAATCTTGAAAACGAAGCTAACCACCGCTCCTATCTTGTCACTTCCCAAAGGCAACGATGATTTTGTTGTGTATTGCGACGCCTCGAAACATGGTTTTGGGTGTCTGTTGATGCAACGAACGAAAGTCATTGCTTATGCTTCTCGACAACTCAAAATTCATTAAAACTACACGACACATGATCTCGAACTCGGAGCCGTTGTCTTTGCACTTAAAATGTGGAGACACTATCTTTATGGAACCAAGAGTACTATCTTTACCGATCACAAAATTCTTCAACACATCTTCGATCAAAAGCAACTAAACATGAGACAACGAAGGTGGATTGAAACCTTAAACGATTACGATTGCGAGCTTCGTTACCATCCCGGAAAGGCAACTGTAGTAGCCGATGCCTTAAGTCAAAAAGAAAGAGCGGTGCCTCTTCGTGTCCGAGCTTTAAACATTACCATACACACAAACCTTAATAGCCAAATTCAAGTAGCCCAAGATGAGGCTCTCAAGGATGAAAATGTTTCACACGAGCTCTTGAACATTCTCGTCTCTCGATTCGAAGTTAGGGAGACCGGACTTCGATATTTCGCCGGAAGGATTTGGGTGCCTAGATATGGGGATCTAGAAGCCTTATTTTAGATGAAGCCCATAAGTCACGATACTTGATTCACCCCGATGCCAATAAGATGTACCACGACCATAAAGAACAATATTGGTTGCCGAACATCAAAAGGGACGTAGCTACTTATGTTGCTAAGTGTTTGACATGTTCCAAGGTCAAAGCCGAACACCAAAGACCGTCAGGGTAACTTCAACAACCCAAAATCCCACAATAGAAGTAGGAAAGAATAACCATGGATTTTATCACCAAGCTACCAAAGACGGTGGGCGGTTATGATACTATTTGGGTTATTGTTGACCGTCTCACCAAATCCGCACACTTTCTCGCTATGAAAGAAACCGACAAAATGTAGAAACTTGCACAACTTTACATTAAGGAGATAGTAGCCCGACACGGTATACCGTTATCGATTATCTCCGACCAAGATGGCCGTTTTGTTTCTAGATTTTGGCGTACTTTACAAGAAGCGTTGGGAACGCGTTTAGACATGAGCACCGCATATCATCCTCAAACCGATGGACAAAGCGAACGCACAATCCAAACTTTGGAAGACATGTTACAAGCTTGCGTTGTCGATTTTGGAAAAGCTTGGGACAAGTACTTACCTCTCGCCGAATTCTATTACAATAATAGTTATCACTCGAGTATTAAAGCCGCACCTTTTGAAGCGTTGTATGGCCGAAAATGTCGCTCTCCTCTTTGTTGGGCCAAAGTTCGCGACGCACAAATCACCGGACCCGAACTCATTCATGAAACAACCGAGAAAATCGTTCAAATCCGAGATAGGCTTAGGACGGCCCGTAGTCGTCAAAAGTGCTATACCGACAAGAGACGCAATGACCTCGAATTTCAAGTCAGTGACCGTGTAATGTTAAAAGTTGCACCTTGGAAAGGTGTAATCCGTTTCGAGAAACGCGGGAAGCTAAATTCGCGGTATATTAGTCCTTTCGAAATCTTGGAGCGTATTGGAACCGTTGCCTATCGTTTAGATCTTCCACCTCAATTGAGCTCCGTTCATCCTACCTTCCATGTATCTAACTTGAAAAAGTGTCTTGCCGAACCTTATATCGTCATCCCTCTCGAAGAACTTACTATTGATGACAAACTTCATTTTGTGGAAGAACCGGTTGAAATTGTGGACACCTCCGTCAAGACGTTGAAACAAAGCCGAATTCCGATTGTTAAGGTTCGTTGGAATGCCAAAAGAGGACCCGAGTTTACTTGGGAAAGGCAAGATCAAATGCAAAAGAAATACCCTCACTTGTTTCCGGTTCCGGAAACGCAAGATCCCGAGGAAGAAACAACGACTACTACGCCTACTTAAATTTTGGGACGAAATTTCTTTTAAGGAGTAGGTAATGTAACATCCCACCTTTTTCTGTTTACTTTTCTGTTTATTTATTTAAAGTCCGTTATATGATTATAACATCCTTCGTTGTTAGGCGTATTCAAAATATCTTGTTTAGGTAATTCACGCACCTGCAATCGAACTCGAGGGACTAATTTCGCCAAGGGAGCAAAAAAGATGTGACTAGCTTTTGATTAATCAACACCCACCTCCCCATTCTTTTTCCATTTTCATTTTCATTTTCTTTCAATACTTTCAAGTTTTCTCTCAAACTTCATCACAAAGAATCATCATCCATTTCAAATCTAGCAAGCTTTAATCTAAACAAATTACATATTTGGAATCCTTGCAACTTCCTCTTCGATTCCATACCGATTACATCTAATTTGGGTAACTTTCTAAAATCACCAGATTTTGTGTTCTTGATGTTCTTAACTTATAAAGTTGTTAATTAGTGTCTATGGCTCAAGTCTAACATGAATATATGAATTGTATGTTCGATCTTGTTATTTTTGGTAACTAGCATGAACTTGAAAGTTTGGTGTGTTTGATTGATGAATTGGTTGCTTAAATGTTGTTGTTATGATAAAGTGCAAGTATTAAATGTGTTCCTAGTATCACTAGCTTCAATTTGATGTGTAGGTTGCTTTAGAAAACTTCATGAACTTGATTAGTGATTTTGGTGAAATTGGGTTAGGGTTTGATGAACTTGAAATGGACTTTTGATGCTTTGAATGACATTAAATATTATTTGTAAGTGTTTGGTGGTATTGTATGCTTGATCACCTTCGAAACAGCATATCATTCATGTAAATTGGTTGCTGAATCATCGAATTTCATTTATGAACTTGAATGCATTAAATGAGGAGCTTTGAATGTGATTTTGGTTGTTGTAAAAGTAAATGTGATTGATGAGATGTGTTTAGTTGTTTTCCTTGTCAAAATACCTTTCCGATGATATAAGATACATATTTTGGTTGTTTGCGGGTCATAAATGGTGATTGTTTGAAGTTAGGTCCGTGCATTAAACTTGAAAACTGCCAGAATTTTCTGCACAGGAGATGGCGCGGCGCGCCATATCCCCGCGCGGCGCACCAAAGTGGGCTGACCAACTTGTCACTTCTAAGAAAAATGTTTGCTATGCTAGGGAACTCCGATTCACATGAAACTTGTACTAACATGCTTATATATGATTAAAAACCTCATAAAATTTGTTCGGGATCCGACCCGAACGTGTTGACTTTTTCGTTGACTTTGACCCGACCAAAGTTTGACTTTTTGTCAAACTTAACCAAATGATTATGCAACCTTTCTAACGTGATTCTATACTTGTATCTTGCATGAAACTTGACAATGTGATTCACATGCTATACAATCGAGTCGTAACGAGCCATATGACTAATTGAACACTTTGACCTATCGTGTTTACCGATATTAATACAAACCTATTTGTTTAGGTCAAGACTAGCATTCGTTCTTGCACACGTTTACTTATTGAAGTACTTTTACATACGTACACTCAAGGTGAGATCATAGTCCCACTTTTACTCTTTTTGAACATACATTTGGGATGAGAAAACATAAACGTTCTTTTTACTAAGTGAACACAAGTACACGAAAACAAACATTCTACATACGAGTTTGAACAAAAAACCTCAATTCGATTATCATTAGTTACACTTGCCGGGTGTAAGTGAGAACTTATGTTATATGGCCATATGGGTTTGACAAACCCTCATTCAAACGGTTCGCTACCGTTTACGAATGGAATATATTTTCAAGAAACAGTGTATGTTCTAACACTATTGTGATGGGGTTCTATGGAAGGAATGTTAAGCATTGATAATTGGGTGCTCGTGAATATTAACTTTTGGAATGTATTACTATTATATCAATGTTACAAATCTTGTGGTTCACTTGTACTTACTTACTTAAACCTATGATTTCACCAACATTTTCGTTGACAGATTTCTATATTTTTCTCAGGTCCTTGAACGTTTTGTGATACATGCTTCCGCTCATTACTTTTGATACTTGCTCGGATGTCGAGTATACATGCATATGTGGAGCATCTTTTAGCTACTTTTAAATTGTGTCGCATATGTTTCAATCGTACTTTAAAACTTTGTAATGTAACTAGTTGTCGAACTACTTTGTAAACCTTAAAACATCTTTACTTTTGAAATGAATGCGACATACTTTTGGTCAAACGTTGTTTTAAAAGACTTATGACCACGTAATGGGACCTAAGTAGACGGCGCCGTCAATGACGATTTTGTCGGGTCGCTACAGAAAACTCCGAAACACATACGCCAGTTTTTAGACTAGCTGGTTACTACAGAAGGTTCATCCAAGACTTTTCCAGAATAGCAAAACCCTTGACTACATTAACGCATAAAGGGAAGAAATTTGAATGGAAAGATGAACAAGAGAAAGTGTTTCAATTGTTAAAGAAAAAGTTAACTACGGCACCTATATTGTCATTACCTGAAGGGAATGATGATTTAGTGATATATTCTGACACCTCAAAGCAAGGTCTCGGTTGTGTATTAATGCAACGAATGAAAGTAATTGCTTATGCATCTAGACAATTGAAGATTCACGAGCAGAATTATACGACGCATTACTTGGATTAGGCACGGTTATTTTTACATTAAAGACTTGGAGGCACTACTTATATGGGGTCAAAAGTATTATATATACCAACCACAAAAGTTTTCAACACATATTTAATCAGAAACAACTGAACATGAGGCAGCGCAGATGAATTGTTGAATGATTACAACTTTGAGATTCGTTATCACACGGGGAAGGCAAATGTGGTAGCCGACGCCTTGAGCAGAAAGGACAGAGAACCCATTCGAGTAAAAGCTATGAATATAATGATTCACACTAACCTTACTACTCAAATAAAGGAGGCACAACAAGGAGTTTTAAAAGAGGGAAATTTAAAGGATGAAATACCCAAAGGATCGGAGAAGCATCTTAATATTCGGGAAGATGAAACCCGGTATAGGGATGAAAGGATTTGGATACCAAAATTTGGAGATATGAGAGAAATGGTACTTAGAGAAGCTCATAAAACCAGATACTCAATACATCCTGGAACGGGGAAGATGTACAAGGATCTCAAGAAACATTTTTGGTGGCCGGGTATGAAAGCCGATGTTGCTAAATACGTAGGAGAATGTTTGACGTGTTCTAAGGTCAAAGCTGAGCATCAGAAACGATCAGGTCTACTTCAACAACCCGAAATCCCGGAATGGAAATGGGAAAACATTACCATGGATTTCATCACTAAATTGCCAAGGACTGCAAGTGGTTTTGATACTATTTAGGTAATAGTTGATCGTCTCACCAAATCAGCACACTTCCTGCCAATAAGAGAAGATGACAAGACGGAGAAGTTAGCACGACTGTATTTGAAGGAAGTCGTCTCCAGACATGGAATACCAATCTATATTATCTCTGATAGGGATGGCAGATTTATTTCAAGATTCTGGCAGACATTACAGCAAGCATTAGGAACTCGTCTAGACATGAGTACTGCCTGTCATCCACAAACTGATGGGCAGAGTGAAAGGACGATACAATCGCTTGAAGACATGCTACGAGCATGTGTTATTGATTTCGGAAATAGTTGGGATCGACATCTACCGTTAGCAGAATTTTCCTACAACAACAGCTACCATTCAAGCATTGAGATGGCGCCGTTTGAAGCACTTTATTGTAGAAAGTGCAGGTCTCCGATTTGTTGGAGTGAAGTGGGGGATAGACAGATTACGGGTCCAAAGATAATACACGAAACTAGCGAGAAGATCATCCAAATTAATCAACGGTTGAAAACTACCCAAAGTCGACAAAAGAGCTACGCCGACATTAAAAGAAAAGATATAGAATTTGAAATTGGAGAGATGGTCATGCTTAAGGTTGCACCTTGGAAAGGCATTGTTCGATTTGGTAAACGAGGGAAATTAAATCCAAGGTATATAGGACCATTCAAGATTATTGATCGTGTCGGACCAGTAGCTTACCGACTTGAATTACCACAACAACTCGTGGCTGTACATAACACTTTCGACGTCTCAAAGTTGAAGAAATGTTTTGCTAAACAAGACCTCAGTATTCCGTTAGACGAAATCCAAATCAACGAAAAACTTCAATTCGTCAAAGAACCCATCGAAATAATGGATCGTGAGGTTAAAAGACTTAAGAAAAACAAGATACCAATTGTTAAAGTTCGATGGAATGCTCGTAGAGGACCAGAGTTGACCTGGGAACGAGAAGATCAGATGAAGAAGCAATACCTGCACTTATTTCCAGAAGATACGTCAACACCTCCAACTGCTTAAAATTTCGGGACTAAATTTATTTAACGGGTAGGTACTGTAGTGACCCGAACTATTCCATGTTTATATATATTAAATGAAATTGTTATTTACATGATTAAGTGTTTCCAACATGTTAAGCAATCAAAATTTTTAAGACTTGATTAATTGAAATAGGTTTCATATAGACAATTGACTACCCAAGTTGACCGGTGATTCACGAACGTTAAAACTTGTAAAAACTATATGATGACTTATATATGATTATATACATAGTTAACATGATATTATGATAAGTAAGTATCTCATTAGGTATTTTAACAATGAGTTATATACATAGAATTGAGTTTATTGAATTAAGAAACTTGAAACGATATATATAACGATTATCGTTATAACAACGTCTTACTAAATACATATGAATCATTTTAAGATATTGATACACTATGTTTAATCATGATAAATGATAAGTAAACATGTCATTAAGTGTATTAACAATGAACTACATATGTAAAAACAAGACTACTAACTTAATGATTTTGAAACGAGACATATATGTAACGTTTATCATTGTAACAACATTTAACTGTATATATATTATACTAAGATATATTAATATATCATAATATCATGATAATATAATAATTTAACATCTTTTTAGATATAATAAATAATGGATTAACAACATTTAACAAGATCGTAAACCTAAAGGTTTCAAAACAACATTTACATGTAACGACTAATGATGACTTAACGACTCAGTTAAAATGTATATACATGTAGTGTTTTAATATGTATTCATACACTTTTGAAAGACTTCAAGAAACTTATCAAAATACTTCTACTTAACAAAAATGCTTAAAATTACATCCTCGTTCAGTTTCATCAACAATTCTACTCGTATGTACCCGTATTCGTACTCGTACAATACACAGCTTTTAGATGTATGTACTATTGGTATATACACTCCAATGATCAGCTCTTAGCAGCCCATGTGAGTCACCTAACACATGTGGGAACCATCATTTGGCAACTAGCATGAAATATCTCATAAAATTACAAAAATATTAGTAATCATTGATGACTTGTTTACTTGTAAACAAAATTACACATCCTTTATATCTAATCCATATACCAACGACCAAAAACACCTACAAACACTTTCATTCTTCAATTTTCTTCATCTAATTGATCTCTCTCAAGTTCTATCTTCAAGTTCTAAGTGTTCTTCATAAATTCTATAAGTTATAGTTTCATAAAATCAAGAATACTTCCAAGTTTGCTAGCTTACTTCCAATCTTATAAAGTGATCATTCAACTGAAGGTTTTTCGTATGCCCGAGAGACATATTTAATTAATGTGGCTAATATGTTATGATCCAAGTCGGGTCATACCCAATAACAAGCTTACCGACACTTTACAAGTATTTAATCTTAACGGTTGGATCCTTAAATAAACACGCGACACTTGAAATTTAAAAAATCGGTTTTCTAAAATATTATCACTTGAGATAAATTATTTGGATAGAGGAATATTCATTTGAGTCCATAAATTAAGTTGAGATTCAAGGGACCAATGAGAGCGCGACATGTGTCGCAAAAATCACATGTGATTAAAAAAAAATTCAAAGTTTTTTTTTCGAAAAAAAATTTATATTGTTTTTTTAAATTTTTTTTTGAAATTTTTAATTTTTTTTACAATCACACGTGATTTACCTGTACAATCACATGTGATTGAATTGTACAATCACATGTGATTGAATTGTACAATCACATGTGATTGAATTTGTCATGCATAATCACATGTGATTGGGTTTACAATCACATGTGATTAACATGCATAATCACATATGATTTAAAAAATAAATTAGAAAAAAAAATTTCGAAAAAAAATTGGAAAAAAAATTTCGGAAAAAAAATTTCAAAAAAATTTTTTTTTGAATTTTTTTTTAATCACATGTGATTTTCGCGCCACATGTCGTATTCTCATTGGTCCCTTTGTTTTCAAGGAAATTTATGGATGCAAGTGATTACAACTCTATTTGGATAATTTATATATATAATTGTTTAAAGGTTTAAATTATTAAGTTGTGTTATATTTTATAAAAGGTTATAAAATGTATAAGTAACAATATATATATATAAACGATTATAAACGATTCACAACAGTTGAGTACATCGCGAGGTACTTGACCTCTATATGATATATTTTACAAACATTGCATTCGTTTTTGAAAAGACAAACTTCCCTTACATCGAAAGTTGACAGCAGGCATACCATTTCATAATATATCTAACTATAATTGACTTAAAAATAATCTTGATGATCTCAACGACTCGAATGCAATGTCTTTTGAAATATGTCATGAATGACTCCAAGTAATATCTTTAAAATGAGCAATTACACAGCGGAAGATTTCATTCGTACCTGAGAATAAACATGCTTTCAAGTGTTAACCAAAAGGTTGGTGAGTTCGTTAATTCACATAAATAATCATTTCCATCATTTTAATTCACCAAAAGATTTAATATATTTCCATATTTCCATTTCTCATAAACATACGTCCCATGCATAGAGATAAAAATATCATTCATATGGATTGAACACTGGTAACCGACATTCACAATATGCATATAAGAATATCCCCATCATTCCGGGATCCTCCTTCGGACATGATATAAATTTCGAAGTAGTAAAGCATCCGATACTTTAGATGGGGCTTGTTGGGCCCGATAGATCTATCTTTAGAGTTCTCATCAATTAGGGTGTCTGTTCCCTAATTCTTAGATTACCAGACTTAATAAAAAGGGGCATATTCGATTTCGATAATTCAACCATATAATGTAGTTTAGATTACATGTGTCTATTTCGTAAAACTTTTATAAAAATTGCGCATGTATTCTCAGTCCAAAAATATAAAGGGTAAAAAGGTAAATGAAACTCACGCATATAAATATTGTAAAATAGTTAATAAAGCATTTGCATTTATTCTCAGCCCAAAAATGTAATGATGTAAAAAGGGAGCAAATGAAACTCACCTAATGTATTTGTAGTAAAAATACATATGACTATATTGAACAATGCATGGTTGGCCTCGGATTCACGAACCTATATCATTTGTTTATTTATTAATACACATAATTGTAATCGAGTAAGTTTATATAAATTATAATTAATAATGTACTTGTTTTTATCATTTGTTATTTAGATCAATTTAATATATTTAGTTTATATATAAATATAACTAATATTTTACCATTCTTTATAATATGTTACAAAAATATATATTAGAGTTTATATATGATAACAATATATATTTACTTATTAATTGATACCTTTTATATATATAGCTTAGTAATTATCATTCTAATAATAATAGTGTAGTGGTATGTAAATTTTATTATCGTTGTATTGTATTTTTATATAAAACTATCCATTTTACAACTAATGATAATAAAATAAGTTTAATAATACATTACTAATATTTATATTTTTAATAAAGATAATATTATTAGTAATTATACTCATATTACTAGTAATAATAATAAACATAATAATGATAATAACAATGATAATAATACTTAAGGCTAATACTAAAACGATATCAATACTCATGACATTTGTATTAATACTAATAATAACAATAATAATAATAATAATAATAATAATAATAATAATAATAATAATAATAATAATTTTTTTATGATAATATTAATAATTTATAAGTATAATACTAGTAGTGGTAATAATAATATCATAAAATATATTAATAATCATTTTGTTAAAAATAAAAAAAAAAGTGAGATTAATTGGTTTGAAAAAAAATAAAAAAAAATAAAAAAAATCAACCTCTGCTCGTCACTGTCTTCAAGGGAAAAAAAATTGATCTTGCGATTTACTACGTTATAGATAAAGGTTTCAACATGAAGTATGTTTAAAATGATCTATAGAAACTTTAGAATTCATCAATTTAACTTCAATTGCAACAGATTACTCGAATTTGATCAAGAAAAATTGTTTGACTTTTTACTCCAAAAACTTTGACTCAACAATTGTAGCTTGATATAAAGAATTGAGAGATGAAACTTTGCAGAAAGATTGGGTGTAAGAATCCTAACAAATTTGCTTTAATAGATTTTTACGTTTAATTACCAATCGAATTTTGAGTAAAAGGTTGTACGAGCAGAGACATACGAATTTTTTAAAAAAAAATTGTTTATATTAACAGATAAAATCATACATTTGCTGTTAAAATTTATTAATGGAGAAGGAAAGTTAAATGGATTCCCTTAATAACTGAAGGATCGATACTTATTTATATATGTATAATTCTGATAAAAAAATGACTCAGGAAGGAAAGAAAAATAAATTAATAAATACATGAAAAAGTGAAAGGGATTGAGAACCGAATTTGGTTGTATCTGATTATTCAATTTTGACTTGTAATGCATTTGGAGACAGGGTTAGTAATTTAAAACAGTTTGATTGCTACACATAACAATATGGTACGATTTGTTTTGGTTTTTATAGTTTAAATATTAATAACTAATAAATGTATTACTAATAATAATAATAATTATATTTATATTAATAATAAAAAAAATAATGATACTAATAAGAGTGATGATAATTTTATTATTAATGTTAATAATAATAAAATGTATTATTTTCTAATTAATAATAATGATAATGATAATAATTTATAATATTAATACTAATAACTCTTTAATAATAATGGTAATAACAATATCTAATAATAATATCGATAATAATCACAATAATTAAAATTATAACTTTACTACAAGTTACAATAATAATGATATTAACCATGATAACAAAAATATTAACAATATTAATCATAGCAATTCAAATGTATCAATTTCATACGATATTCTATATATATTAATATAGATAGTACTGAAAGTAATAATGATCTTATTATAACAACTATATTTTAATTTGTTAATAATATATTATTAATTATGTTTTATTTAATGCTCATATATATAATAACCTTTATTGATGCTTTAATATTTATAAGGTTATATATCTTATAATATACGTACAAAAATCTTACATATATTTATTCATTTTGATAATACTTATTTATCCTGTCTATTATTTTATATATATATATATATATATATTTTTTATTTTTAATTGATTAAAGTGTATTTTATTAATCTCATAATATTATGTATAAACCCTTATATTTATATTTATTTATTTACATATTTATTTACATACAATCGTTCGTGAATCTTCGGGAGTAATAAAATGTCAAATGATTTCATAGAAAAGTTCAGAAATTTTGAGACTCAACATTACAGACTTTGCTTATCGTGTCGAAATCAAATAAAGATCAAGTTTAAATTTGGTCGGAAATTCACGGGTCATCACAGTACCTACCCGTTAAAGAAATTTCGTCCCGAAATTTGAGTGAGGTGGTCATGACTAACAATTAAAATGTTTTCCTGACAATTATGAGTTGATATATTGAGTTTTATCATTATTGACTAATATAGATAAAACGATTCGATTAGGTGAAGTGTACGAATGAAGCTGTCACAACAGATTGAGATAGAGATTTAACTTTTGACGTAGTCACGGTGGAAATTAAAAAATAAGGTGTGTCTTAAATTTTGACGTTGTTTTGCTTGAATTCCGGAATTCAAGGGAGTTAAAGAAAATCTTCGAAATCTAAAAGATTTGATTCTTCGGCGAATAAGGAAATTAAGATCTCTATAATTAAATACGGTGATCTGCCTCGATTACTCTGTCTGATATTTCCAATATAAATTAAGCTCTTTCGTTCCATTTTTCTCACCATTCCTATACTTTCTTTCTTAGTTCATACATCCAAAAGATTGTGAAAATGCTTAATCCAGTTCTGATTCTTGTCCTTATCCTTACTTTTGCAACAATCATTCTCCTTTTCCAACTTTCACCGGAGAAATCTGCTTTCTTCTACTTCGCACTTGGGGTCATAGTGTTTCTAATTTTCCCGTGTCTTTATATTATGATAAATATTGATATACACGGATTGTAATTTCTACGTTGTTGTTGGGTTTTATATCTTCCCTTTTATTTTGATGTCCCCGCTTCCGTCTTCTATAATCATTGTCATTCACAGTTAATGCTCTCTCTTTTTGCTGTAATTTATACCCCTTTCTATTTCGGATCCTCATGCTTTTGTTTTCTTTTCGCTAATAATGATCCAAAATTCATAGGTATGGAGTTTCGAATGAAATTAATGTTCTAAACGAGAAAGAACGTAATAGCACGATTTGATTTGTCAAATTACTAGAATTCAAGGAAAAGATAGGACTATCAAGAAAATATGTTCTTGACATGATCATAGATTTAACATAATGTAAGAGTCGTGCAACATGGCACATAATGACATTATGATCTGTGAATCATCCTATTTCATTAGAAACTCAGCATGACTTACTGTAATATAATCACGTTGATCAAGTGTCATTATATTATACTAACTCATGCATCAGTTCCCAACATTACTTCAATAACATTCATATTTTAAGTTCGAAAGTTTACAGAATATAGAAACTAACAGTTTCTATATGATGTAACACTGATAGCACGAAGAGATTAATGATTTCAGATAAGATTAGTTATGAAAATATATTCAGAAATATCGAGGATATTTATAATGAAAGATACGATAATACCTCGAAATATCTAAGATCAGAGAATGATAGAAACTATTGTCCGCAAGGGTTTAGAGTAAGGAGCAAGATATTCGCTAAAGACTTCAGCAGGCATTGAATCTTTTGGATTCTTTGAAGTCAAACTTATTCTTTGTGATTTGTCTACGGTTTCCTTTATAGTTTCGCATAATCCGCTTTGCGGTACTAAATTTTCCATTGAGTGTTTCCAATACTCCATTCTTTATCATCAAACTTTCGACGGTTAAGGTCGTGTACAGTTTTTGCTGTTGT
This sequence comes from Rutidosis leptorrhynchoides, assembly GCF_046630445.1. Classification (NCBI taxonomy): domain Eukaryota; kingdom Viridiplantae; phylum Streptophyta; class Magnoliopsida; order Asterales; family Asteraceae; genus Rutidosis; species Rutidosis leptorrhynchoides. The sequence continues at coordinate 209,800,692 of NC_092338.1, read as the reverse complement.
ATTCAGCTTTTTCAGAATTTGTGGGATTGATTTGTAGACTGGGTGCTTATCAGAATGGAAAAATCATAATTCTAAGAGGTGAATGTTATATGTATACATATAACTGTTGTTGTAGATATGCTGTGAGTTTTCAAAGTACTGATTACTGATTATCAGTAATTGGTATGGCAATTCTTGTTACAAGATGCGGACGAGTACATGATGAGACTTCAATAGGTAAATATAGTGCTTTGTTGGAGAGATTTAAGCCAAGGAGCAACGAGGTTGCTGATACTACTACTGGTAATATGATGGAATAAAAAAAAAATTCCCTGGTAACAATAAAAAAAAACACGCATATATATCAAGGTTATGAATAGGCTGTTTCGAACGAAAAGTCGAAGTTGACTTACTGGAGCCGTGACAAAATTTGCTACTTTGAAAGAGATTCCCAAGTTATTTTGGGTAATAATAACGCTAAGGAATTTGCACAGTTACGTGTTAAACGTTTACTCAGTTGCCGAGAGTTTATCAGGTGCATAACTATATGCATAAATCTTTGCTTCCGCAGGTGAAGTGTGGTTGGTTCATTCTCTTGCTTGAGATGTTTTCAAGAATCATGAAAGGTTTGAACGCGGATTGTAATCGTCGAGATACAAATGAAGTTTAAGATGAAATCAAGTGGCAAACTTGAAGAATTGTTTAGTTTCATATGTTATAATCAATATTTTAATTCATTTTTAATTGTCCAATCTTATTAGTCCACAGTCGATAGTCCACAATTAACAGTCCAATAATTCATATATTGTTTAATATATAATATTTGAATTAATTAATACGTATCGTGACCCGTATTCGTCTCAGACTCGATCACAACTTAAAGTATATATATTATTATAGAATCAACCTCAACCCTATATAGAGAACTCGATCATTACTGCATATAGAGTGTCTATGGTGATTCCAAATAATATATATAGATGCGTCGATATGATATGTCAAAACCTTGTATACGTGTCCCGATATTTAAAGTGCGTAAAATAAATAACAGAAATTAAATGACGATAAATAAAATTGAGAGAATGTAAATTGCGATAATTAAATTACGATAAATAAAGTGTAATCAGTTAGCTGGGAACAATTAGCTAGGAACAGTTAGCGTGGATTCTTAACAAAATTTCTCATAGTTAATTTGTTTGTTTCTAACAAATTTTATTTTGTCATATGTTTCCTTCATTATGCCACTTGATTTTTTGATAAATCAAAATCCAAATATGAAATTGGATGAATATGGTTATTCTGGGGTGAACGGATTTGTATATCGGTGGACGTAAGTAGGATAGTAAATGACTGTTGAATCAGCTTCGAAGAATGTACAATGTAACTTATTAATGTGAAATCTGAATATTCCTCGGGTATTACCTACCCGTTAAAATATTCTCACCATTAACAGTTTGTACAAAGGAATTTTAATTACAATCTTTATGAAAACATATATACATATATATTTTCTTCAGACGTAATCATGGATTTAATGAGTCAATGTGATATTAAACTCATCAGATTTACGATTAGAACTATGATACATAAATCTCTAATACATTAGAGTTTACATAATCGTCATGTAGAACGAAGATAATCGATGTAGAACGATACGTAGAATGATGATTATACTTGAGGTATAGAATGAGATGTTGAGGCATGGATTGTTGATGGTACTGGTGCTGTTACTGATGGTATTGTTGGTGCCGGTGATGTTACTGAAGCTAGTAAATTTTGCACCATATTCTCCAAGGCTACAACTCGGGCGCGAAGCTCGTTGACTTCTTCAATTATTCCGGGATGATTGTCGGTCGAAACGAGCGGATGAATAAGGTTTAAAATTGTGGATAGAATATAATCGTGTTGAACTACTCTAAAATGAAGCTGAAAATGGTGTTTCGGATAGATTCGCCTGTAGGTGCGTCAGGTTCTTCGCCAAGAGTGCAATTTGGTGGATGGAAAAGGTCGCCTTCTTCGCGTCTCCATTGTTTAAGTCGACTACGAACTCATCAGATGAATTTGGGATGACTGATTGGTGGATTCATTCTGGTTATACTGCTTTCGGAGTTCGAATGGAAATCCATATCGGAATAGCTGTCGGAATAATTATCAGAATAGTTATCGGAATCTGAGGGACTCGAACTGGTTGAGGGATTCATCTCATACGATCAGATGAAGGATTTTCGATAAGAAATAGATTATAAGATGTAGATTAGTACCCTGCAATACATAATTAACATATGCATATATAATACTAAAATCCCATAAGTTACGGAGGAATCTACGAAAGCTGTCAGATAAAGGTAACAATAACAGATACGCTAAGATATGAATTCATCTATACACTATTCATGCAATCAATGCAGTAATATGTGTCTAGACTAGGAATGATAAGCAGGTAATTTCCTAAGGATGATAAGTAGATGATTTTTGACACGAAATGATAAGCAAAACTTTTGGCATACAGACACGGTCGAAGTCCAGACTCACTAATGCATCCTAATGACTTATCAATTAGACTCACTAATGCAGACCTGGTTCGCTAAGACCACTGCTCTGATACCAACTGTAGATACCCGTCCTAATCCATCCGGACGAAGTCCATATCGATTATAAACGATTCACAACAGTTGAGTACATCACGAGGTACTTGACCTCTATATGATATATTTTACAAACATTGCATTCATTTTTGAAAAGACAAACTTCCCTTACATCGAAAGTTGACAGCAGGCATACCATTTCATAATATATCTAACTATAATTGACTTAATAATAATCTTGATGATCTCAACGACTCGAATGCAACGTCTTTTGAAATATGTCATGAATGACTCCAAGTAATATCTTTAAAATGAGCAATTACACAGCGGAAGATTTCTTTCGTACCAGAGAATAAACATGCTTTCAAGTGTAAACCAAAAGGTTGGTGAGTTCATTAATTTATATAAATAATCATTTCCATCATTTAAATAGACCACAAGATTTAATATATTTCCATATTTTCATTTCTCATAAACATACGTCCCATGCATAGAGACAAAAATATCATTCATATGGATTGAACACCTGGTAACCGACATTCACAATATGCATATAAGAATATTCCCATCATTCCGGGATTCTCCTTCGGACATGATATAAATTTTGAAGTAATAAATCATCCGATACTTTGGATGGGGCTTGTTGGGCCCGATAGATCTATCTTTAGAGTTCGCATCAATTAGGGTGTCTGTTCCCTAATTCTTAGATTACCAGACTTAATAAAAAGGGGCATATTCGATTTTGATAATTCAACCATATAATGTAGTTTAGATTACTTGTGTCTATTTCGTAAAACATTTATAAAAATTGCGCATGTATTCTCAGCCCAAAAATATAAAGGGTAAAAAGGCAAATGAAACTCACGCATATAAGTATTGTAAAACAGTTAATAAAGCATTTGCATTTATTCTCAGTCCAAAAATGTAATGATGTAAAAAGGGAGCAAATGAAACTCACCTAATGTATTTTGTAGTAAAAATACATATGACTATATTGAACAATGCATGGTTGGCCTCGGATTCACGAACCTATATCATTTGTTTATTTATTAATACACATAATTGTAATCGAGCAAGTTTATATAAATTATTATTAATAATGTACTTGTTTTTATCATTTGTTATTTAGATCAATTTAATATATTTAGTTTATATATAAATATAACTAATATTTTACCATTCTTTATAATATGTTACAAAAATATATATTAGAGTTTATATATGATAACAATATATATTTACGTATTAATTGATACCTTTTATATATAGAGCTTAGTAATTATCATTCTAATAATAATAGTGTAGTGGTATGTAAATTTTATTATCGTTGTATTGTATTTTTATATAAAACTATCCATTTTACAACTAATGATAATAAAATAAGTTTTATAATACATTACTAAAATTTATATTTTTAATAAAGATAATATTATTAGTAATTATACTCATATTACTAGTAATAATAAACATAATAATGATAATAACAATGATAATAATACTTAAGGCTAATACTAAAACGATATCAATACTCATGACATTTGTATTAATACTAATAATAACAATAATAATAATAATAACAATAATAATAATAATAACAATAATAATAATAATAATAATAATAATAATAATAATAATAATAATAATAATAATAATAATAACAATAATAATAATAATAATAATAATAATAATAATAATAATTTTTTTTAGGATAATATTAATAATTTATAAGTATAATACTTGTAGTGGTAATAATAATATCATAAAATATATTAATAATCATTTTCTTAATAATATAACATTTTTGACATAACAACAATAAGTATGTTAATAATAATAATAGCAATAATAATAATAATAATAATAATTAGTATTAATAATAATAATAAATATAAAATTATACCTTAGGAACAAAAAGAGAAAAACTGCCTTAGACAGGACTCGAACCGCGACCTCCCATTCACACACAACACCATCTAACCATTGGGCTATTGCCCATTTTCCTGATTAATACCCATTTCAGAAATATATAAACCGTATTATTTTCCTTCCATGTTCAACTTCTTCAATTCCAACCAACACCGAACCAATTCCTTTTAACCTTAATTATAATTACACTTGACTCTAGGATTTAATCTCCAAAATGTAAATGATTAAGTGAGATTAATTGGTTTGAAAAAAACATAAAAAAATAAAAAAAATCAACCTCTGCTCGTCGCTATCTTCAAGGAAAAAAAATTGATCTTGCGATTTACCACGTTATAGATAAAGGTTTCAACATGAAGTATGTTTTAAATGATCTATAGAAACTTTAGAATTCATCAATTTAACTTCAATTGCAATAGATTACTCGAATTTGATCAAGAAAAATTGTTTGACTTTTTACTCCAAAAACTTTGACTCAACAATTGTAGCTTAATATAAAGAATTGAGGGATGAAACTTTGCAGAAAGATTGAGTGTAAGAATCCGAACAAAACTGCTTTAATAGATTTTTACGTTTAATTACCAATCGAATTTTGAGTAAAAGGTTGTACGAGCAGTGACATACGAATTTAAAAAAAAAATTTGTTTATATTAATGAAATTTCCCGTTCTTATTGATTAAAAACGTTCCATATTAATTGATTTCGTTGCGAGGTTTTGACCTCTATATGAGACGTTTTTCAAAGACTGCATTCATTTTAAAACAAACCATAACCTTTATTTCATAAATAAAGGTTTAAAAAGCTTTACGTAGATTATCAAATAATGATAATCTAAAATATCCTGTTTACACACGACCATTACATAATGGTTTACAATACAAATATGTTACATCAAAATCAGTTTCTTGAATGCAGTTTTTACACAATATCATACAAACATGGACTCCAAATCTTGTCCCTTATTTTAGTATGCAACAGCGGAAGCTCTTAGTATTCACCTGAGAATAAACATGCTTTAAACGTCAACAAAAATGTTGGTGAGTTATAGGTTTAACCTATATATATCAAATCGTAACAATAGACCACAAGATTTCATATTTCAATACACATCCCATACATAGAGATAAAAATCATTCATATGGTGAACACCTGGTAACCGACATTAGCAAGATGCATATATAAGAATATCCTCATCATTCCGGGACACCCTTCGGATATGATATAAATTTCGAAGTACTAAAGCATCCGGTACTTTGGATGGGGTTTGTTAGGCCCAATAGATCTATCTTTAGGATTCGCGTCAATTAGGGTGTCTGTTCCCTAATTCTTAGATTACCAGACTTAATAAAAAGGGGCATATTCGATTTCGATAATTCAACCATAGAATGTAGTTTCACGTACTTGTGTCTATTTTGTAAATCATTTATAAAACCTGCATGTATTCTCATCCCAAAAATATTATATTTTAAAAGTGGTACTATAACTCACATTCACAAATTTTTACTTCGTCGGGAAGTAAGACTTGGCCACTGGTTTATTCACGAACCTATAACAATATATACATATATATCAAAGTATGTTCAAAATATATTTACAACACTTTTAATACATTTTGATGTTTTAAGTTTATTAAGTCAGCTGTCCTCGTTAGTAACCTACAACTAGTTGTCCACAGTTAGATGTACAGAAATAAATCGATAAATATTATCTTGAATCAATCCACGACCCAGTGTATACGTATCTCAGTATTGATCACAACTCAAACTATATATATATTTTGGAATCAACCTCAACCCTGTATAGCTAACTCCAACATTCACATATAGAGTGTCTATGGTTGTTCCGCAATATATATATAGATGGGTCGACATGATAGGTCGAAACATTGTATACGTGTCTATGGTATCTCAAGATTACATAATATACAATATAAGTTGATTACGTTATGGTTGGAATAGATTTATTACTAACTTTCACGTAGGTAAAATGAGTAGTTTTTATCAATCTTCGTTTCTAATCCGTTTTGAGTGATTCCAGTGGCCACGGTTTCGTATTGAACTTAACTTTATGAATCTAAACAGAAAAAGTATAAGTTTATAGTCGGAAATACAAGTTACAAGTTATTTTTGAAAGAGGTAGTCATTTCCGTCGAAAGAACGACATCTTGATGACCATTTTGAAAAACATACTTTCACTTTGACTTTAACCATGATTTTTTGATATAGTTTCATGTTCATAAGAAAAATCATTTTTTCTAGAAGTATAGCTTTTAAATCAAAGTTCTTCTTAGCTTTTAATTATCCCAACCAAAACAGCCCCCAGTTTTACTACGACGGCGTATATCCAGTTTTATGGTGTTTATCGTGTTTCTGGATTTTAAATCATTAAGTTAGCATATCATATAGATATAGAACATGTGTTTAGTTAATTTTAAAAGTCTAGTTATAAGGATTAACTTTATTTGCAAACAAGTTTAGAATTAACTAAACTATGTTCTAGTGATTACAAGTTTATAACGTTGAATAAGACAGCTTTTTATGTATGAATCGAATGATGTTATGAACATCATTACTACCTCAAGTTCCTTGGATAAACCTACTGGAAATGAGAAAAATGGATCTAGCTTCAAAGGATCCTTGGATGGATTGAAAGTTCTTGAAGCAGAATCATGACACGAAAACAATTTCAAGTAAGATTTCCACTCGAAATAAGATTGTTATAGTTATAGAAATTGAATTAAAGTTTGAATATGATTATTACCTTGTATTAGAAAGATAAACTACTGTAAGTAACAAAGGTTTCTTGATCTTGGATGATTACTTGGAATGGATTTAGAAAACTTGGAAGTAAACTTGCAATCTTGGAAGTATTCTTGATTTTATGAAACTAGAACTTTTGGAATTTATGAAGAACACTTAGAACTTAAAGATAGAACTTGAGAGAGATCAATTAGATAAGAAAAATGAAGAATGAAAGTGTTTGTAGGTGTTTTTGGTCGTTGGTGTATGGATTAGATATAAAGGATATGTAATTTTGTTTTCATGTAAATAAGTCATGAATGATTACTCATATTTTTGTAATTTTATGAGATATTTCATGCTAGTTGCCAAATTATGGTTCCCACATGTGTTAGGGGACTCACATGGGCTGCTAAGGGCTAATAATTGGAGTGTATATACCAATAGTACATACATCTAAAAGCTGTGTATTGTACGAGTACGAATACGGGTGCATACGAGTAGAATTATTGATGAAACTGAACGAGGATGTAATTGTAAGAATTTTTGTTATGTAGAAGTATTTTGATAAGTGTCTTGAAGTATTTCAAAAGTGTATGAATACATATTAAAACACTACATGTATATACATTTTAACTGAGTCGTTAAGTCATCGTTAGTCGTTACATGTAAGTGTTGTTTTGAAACCTTTAGGTTAACGATCTTGTTAATTGTTGTTAACCCAATGTTTATAATATCAAATGAGATTTTAAATTATTATATTATCATGATATTATGATGTATAAATATCTCTTAATATGATATATATACATTAAATGTCGTTACAACGATAATCGTTACATATATGTCTCGTTTCAAAATCATTAAGTTAGTAGTCTTGTTTTTACATATGTAGTTCATTGTTAATATACTTAATGATATGTTTACTTATCATAATATCATGTTAACTATATATATATATATCCTTATATATGTCATCATATAGTTTTTACAAGTTTTAACGTTCGTGAATCACCGGTCAACTTCGGTGGTCAATTGTCTATATGAAACCTATTTCAATTAATCAAATCTTAACAAGTTTGATTGCTTAACATGTTGGAAACACTTAATCATGTAAATAACAATTTCATTTAATATATATATAAACATGGAAAAGTTCGGGTCACTACAGTACCTACCCGTTAAATAAATTTCGTCCCGAAATTTTAAGCAGTTGGGGGTGTTGACGTATCTTCTGGAAATAAATGCGGGTATTTCTTCTTCATCTAATCTTCATGCTCCCAGGTGAACTCGGGTCCTCTACGAGCATTCCATCGAACCTTAACAATCGGTATCTTGTTTTGTTTAAGTCTCTTAACCTCACGATCCATTATTTCGACGGGTTCTTCAATGAATTGAAGTTTTTCATTGATTTTGATTTCGTCCAATGGAATAGTGAGATCTTCTTTAGCAAAACATTTCTTCAAATTTGAGACGTGGAAAGTGTTATGTACAGCCGCGAGTTGTTGAGGTAGCTCCAGTTGGTAAGCTACTGATCCGACACGATCTATAATCTTGAATGGTCCAATGTACCTTGGATTTAGTTTCCCCCGTTTACCAAATCGAACAACGCCTTTCCAAGGTGAAACCTTAAGCATGACCATTTCTCCAGTTTCAAACTCTATATCTTTTCTTTTACTGTCCGCGTAGCTCTTTTGTCGACTCTGGGCGGTTTTCAATCTTTGTTGAATTTGGATGATTTTCTCGGTAGTTTCTTGTATTATCTCCGGACCTGTAATCTGTCTATCCCCCACTTCACTCCAACAAATTGGAGACCTGCACTTTCTACCATAAAGTGCTTCAAACGGCGCCATCTCAATACTTGAATGGTAGCTGTTGTTGTAGGAAAATTCTGCTAACGGTAGATGTCGATCCCAACTGTTTCTGAAATCAATAACACAAGCTCGTAGCATGTCTTCAAGCATTTGTATCGTCCTTTCGCTCTGCCCATCAGTTTGTGGATGATAGGCAGTACTCATGTCTAGACGAGTTCCCAATGCTTGCTGTAATGTCTGCCAGAATCTTGAAATAAATCTGCCATCCCTATCAGAGATAATAGAGATTGGTATTCCATGTCTGGAGACGACTTCCTTCAAATACAGTCGTGCTAACTTCTCCATCTTGTCATCTTCTCTTATTGGCAGGAAGTGTGCTGACTTGGTGAGACGATCAACTATTACCCAAATAGTATCATAACCACTTGCAGTCCTTGGTAATTTAGTGATGAAATCCATGGTAATGTTTTCCCATTTCCATTCCGGGATTTCGGGTTGTTGAAGTAGACATGATGGTTTCTGATGCTCAGCTTTGACCTTAGAACACGTCAAACATTCTCCTACATATTTAGCAATATCGGCTTTCATACCTGGCCACCAAAAATGTTTCTTAAGATCCTTGTACATCTTCCCCATTCCAGGATGTATTGAGTATCTGATTTTATGAGCTTCTCTAAGTACCATTTCTCTCATATCTCCAAATTTTGGTACCTAAATTCTTTTAGCCCTATACCGGGTACCGTCTTCCTGAATATTAAGATGCTTCTCCGATCCTTTGGGTATTTCATCCTTTAAATTTCCCTCTTTTAAAACTCCTTGTTGCGCCTCCTTTATTTGAGTAGTAAGGTTAGTGTGAATCATTATATTCATATATTTTACTCGAATGGGTTCTCTGTCCTTTCTGCTCAAGGCGTCGGCTACCATATTTGCCTTCCCCGGGTGGTAACGAATCTCAAAGTTGTAATCATTCAACAATTCAATCCACCTACGCTGCCTCATATTCAGTTGTTTCTGATTAAATATGTGTTGAAGACTTTTGTGGTCGGTATATATAATACTTTTGACCCCATATAAGTAGTGCCTCCAAGTCTTTAATGCAAAAACAACCGCGCCTAATTCCAAATCATGCGTCGTATAATTTTGCTCGTGAATCTTCAATTGTCTAGACGCATAAGCAATCACCTTCGTCCGTTGCATTAATACACAACCGAGACCTTGCTTTGATGCGTCACAATAAATCATAAAATCATCATTCCCTTCAGGCAATGACAATATAGGTGCCGTAGTTAACTTTTTCTTCAATAATTGAAATGCCTTCTCTTGTTCATCCTTCCATTCAAATTTCTTCCCTTTATGCGTTAATGCAGTCAAGGGTTTTGCTATTTTGGAGAAATCTTGGATGATCTTCTGTAGTAACCAGCCAATCCTAAAAATTGACGTATATGCTTCGGAGTTTTTGGGGTTTCCCACTTTTTAACGGTTTTGATCTTTGCCGGGTCCACCTAGATACCTTCTTTGTTCACTATGTGACCGAGGAATTGAACTTCTTCCAACCAAAATGCACACTTTGAAAACTTAGCGTACAGTTTTTCTTTCCTCAATACTTCTAGCACTTTTCTCAAATGTTCTTCGTGCTCTTGATCATTCTTTGAGTAAATAAGTATGTCATCGATGAAAACAATGACAAACTTGTCAAGATATGGCCCACACACTCGGTTCATAAGGTCCATGAACACAGCTGGTGCTTTAGTCAATCCAAACGGCATAACCATAAACTCGTAATGACCATAACGCGTCCTAATAGTAGTTTTTGGAATATCATCCTCCTTTACTCGCATATGATGATATCCAGAATGTAAATTGATCTTCGAATAAATCGACGAGCCTTGTAGTTGATCAAATAAGTCGTCAATTCTCGGCAGTGGATAACGGTTTTTGATGGCAAGTTTGTTCAACTCTCTGTAGTCAATACACAACCTAAATGTACCATCCTTCTTCTTGACAAACAAAACAGTAGCTCCCCATGGTGATGTGCTTGGTCGAATGAAACCACGTTCTAATAGTTCTTGCAGTTGGCTTTGCAGTTCTTTCATCTCGCTGGGTGCGAGTCTATAAGGAGCACGAGCTATTGGTGCAGATCCTGGTACAAGATCTATTTGAAATTCAACATATCGATGTGGAGGTAGTCCCGGTAATTCTTTTGAAAATACATCGGGAAATTCTTTTGCGATGGGAACATCATTGATGCTCTTTTCTTTAGTTTGTACTTTCTCAACGTGTGCTAGAACAGCATAGCAACCTTTTCTTATTAGTTTTTGTGCCTTCAAATTACTAATAAGATGTAGCTTCATGTTGCCCTTTTCTCCGTACACCATTAAGGGTTCTCCTTCTTCTCGTACAATGCGAATTGCATTTTTATAACATACTATCTCTGCTTTCACCTTCTTCAGCCAGTCCATGCCAACTGTTACATCAAAAGTCCCTAACTCTACTGGTATCAAATCAATCTTAAATATTTCGCTACCCAGTTTAATTTCTCGATTCAGGCATATATTATCTGCTGAAATTAATTTACCGTTTGCTAATTCGAGTAAAAATTTACTATCCAAAGGCGTCAATGGACAACTTAATTTATCACAAAAATCTCTACTCATATAGCTTCTATCCGCACCCGAATCAAATAAAACATAAGCAGATTTATTGTCAATAAGAAACGTACCCGTAACAAGCTCCGGGTCTTCCTGTGCCTCTGCCGCATTAATATTGAAAACTCTTCCGCAGCCTTGTCCATTCGTGTTCTCCTGGTTCAGGAAATTTCTAATAATGTGGCCCGATTTTCCACATTTATAACAAACTACATTGGCATAACTTGCTTCGACACTACTTGCTCCGCCATTACTCGTTCTGGTACCATTTGTTCCTTTCGTTCTGCTAACCCCTGGTCCGTAGACCTCACACTTCGCCGCGCTATGACCATTTCTTTTACACTTGTTGCAAAATTTGGTGCAGAACCCCGAGTGATACTTTTCACACCTTTGGCATAGCTGCTTCTGATTGTTGTTATTGTTGCGGTTATTATTGTTGTTGGGATGATTGTTGTTGTTGTTGTTGTTGTTGTTGTTGTTGTTGTTGGGCCGTTTGTTGTAGTTGCAATTGATGTTGCGATTGTTAGGATAGTTGTTGCGATTATTGTTGTAATTGCTGTTGTTATTGTATTGGTGATTCTTATCACTGTTTTCCTCCCACTTTCTTTTGACTTGCTTCACATTGGCCTCTTCAGCAGTCTGTTCTTTAATTCTTTCTTCAATCTGGTTCACTAGTTTGTGAGCCATTCTACATGCCTGTTGTATGGAGGCGGGCCCGTGTGAACTTATATCTTCTTGGATTCTTTCCGGTAATCCTTTCACAAACGCGTCGATATTCTCTTCCTCATCTTCGAACGCTCCCGAACACAATAGGCACAACTCTGTGAATCGTCTTTCGTACGTGGTAATATCAAATCCTTGGGTTCGTAACCCTCTAAGTTCTGCCTTGAGCTTATTGACCTCGGTTTTGGGACGGTACTTCTCGTTCATCAAGTGCTTGAATGCTGACCACGGTAGTGCGTAAGCATCATCTTGTCCCACTTGCTCTAGATAGGTATTTCACCATGTTAACGCAGAACCTGTGAAGGTATGCGTAGCGTACTTCACTTTGTCCTCTTCAGTACACTTACTTATGGCAAACACCGATTCAACCTTCTCGATCCACCGTTTCAATCCGATCGGTCCTTCGGTTCCATCAAATTCCAAAGGTTTGCAGGCAGTGAATTCTTTGTAGGTGCATCCTACATGATTTCCTGTACTGCTAGATCCAAGGTTATTGTTGGTATGTAGCACAGCCTGTACTGCGGCTATGTTTGAAGCTAGAAAAGTACGGAATTCCTCTTCATTCATATTCACGGTGTGTCGAGTAGTCGGTGCCATTTCCCTCAAAATAGTCAAATGGAACAAGTTAATCATATAGAATATTAAGTGTAGTTAATAGTATTTCATAGCATAATATGAACTCATTTATAAAAGCTTTTTCTTCATATTAGCATTTTATAAGTTTAAATTCGGGTAATACCTACCCGTTAAGTTCATACTTAGTAGCTAATATACAATTCAACTACTACAATTATATATGAAAAACTGATTATAATAATATTTCGCGTTCAAACTTTTATACAATATTTTACAAACTTACAATACCGCTTATTTTACATAAAGCATGAAATATAGCACACAATAACTTTGATACAAGATAGTTGTGAAGATAATTCTAGCTAGTACACAAGTCGTTCAGCAAAGGCAATAAAGACACGTAATTCATACGTCCAGAAACAAGTCATGCATTCTGGTTTTACTAGGACTACTTCCCATCCTTGGTCTTGTGGAACATAACCGTTATGGCCGTTGATAAGACAGCGTGTTGTAACGTCGTCAAAGGGATGAGGGTTACGTAATGACCAACAGTCTCGTAATAACCTAAAAACCTCATTTCTTACCCCAATTACCTACCCCGTCACTTGTGGGAACGTTTTGTTTAATAGTTGTAGCTCGATGTTCTTTTTCTCACTTTGGTAAGAAGCGAACATTACTAACCCGTAAGCATAGCATGCTTCTTTATGTTGCACGTTAGCCGCTTTTTTTAAATCAAGAAGTCCTATATTCGGATACATTGAGTCAAAATAATTTCTTAACCCGTTGCGTAAAATAGCATTTGGGTTCCCCGCAATATATGCGTCAAAGTAAACACATCGTAACTTATGGGTTTCCCAATGTGATATCCCCCATCTTTCAAACGAAAGTCTCTTATAAACCAAGACATTCTTGAAACGTTCTTTGAATGTCTTACAAACTGATTTCTCCTTAAATAGTTGTGCCGAGGAATTCTGACCGACTCTAGACAAGATTTCATCAATCATGTCTCCGGGTAGGTCTCTTAAAATATTGGGTTGTCTATCCATTTTGTGTTTTTAAACTTTAAAATAGACAAGAGTTAGATTCATAAAGATACTTATTAATACAAGCAATTTTACATATATCGTAAAGCATAAGCACACTATATTACATATATTACACCGCACAAATACAACTATCTTATTCCGACTCACTCGTTTCTTCTTTTTCGAACTTGGTTCTTTTTGCTAAGTTTTTAGGGATATATGATGTTCCCCTAATACGAGCCGTCGTTTTCCACATTGGTCTAGAAAAACCTGGTGGTTTAGAGGTTCCCGGGTTATTGTTACAACTTAAGAAATACGGGTGTTGACGATACATATAAAGTTCATCGGGGTTAGAATCAGATTTCTCTATTTTTATGCCCTTTCCCTTATTGTTCTCTTTTGCCTTTTTAAATTCAGTTGGGGTAATTTCTATAACATCATCGGAATCCTCGTCGGGATCCGATTCATCGGAGAATTGGTAATCCTCTCAATATTTTGCTTCCTTGGCGGAAACACCGTTGACCATAATTAACCTTGGTCGGTTGGTTGAGGATTTTCTTTTACTTAACCGTTTTATTATTTTCCCCACCGGTTCTATTTCTTCTTCCGGTTCCTCCTCCTCCGGTTCCGATTCTTCTTCCGGTTCCGATTCTTCTTCCGGTTTGATACAGATAAATGGCAGGAAGCCTTGAACGCTGAGATGCAATCCATGTATGACAACCAAGTTTGGGAACTTGTTGCACAACCTTCTGGCTCTAGGCTAGTTGATTGTAAATGGCTTTTCAAAATGAAAATTGACATACATGGAAACTTGGATACATAAAAAGCTAGACTTGTAGCAAAAGGTTTCACTCAAACTCAAGGGGTTGACTATGATAAAACTTTTTCGCCTGTGGCAATGTTAAAGTCTATTAGGATATTACTTGCCATTGCTGCTCATTATGATTATGAAATATGGCAAATGGATGTCAAGACCGCTTTTCTAAATGGACATCTTGAGGAAGATGTCTATATGGTTCAGCCTGAAGGTTTTGTTGATCCGAAATATCCCAAAAAGGTATGCAAGTTAAAGAAGTCAATCTACAGATTGAAATAAGCATCTCGAATGTGGAATCATCATTTTAATGTGGAGGCCAAGAAATTTAGCTTCATTAAAAATGGTGATGACACTTGTGTATACAAGAAAGCTAGTGGGAGCACTATCATGTTCTTGTATTATATGTGGATGATATTTTATTATTTGGGAACGATATTCTGACAATGCAAGGTGTTAAAACTTGGTTAAGTAAATGCTTCTCCATCAAGGATCTTGGAGAAGCACAATACGTTTTGGGGATTGGGATCTACAGGGATAGATCCAAGAATTTGATAGGTTTGAATCAAAGTGCATACATTGAAAAGATCTTGAAAAGGTTCAAGATGGGCAACTCTAAGAAAGGTTTGGTACCTATTCAAAAAGGAACGCTTCTCAGTTCATCTCAGTGTCCTACCACGAAAGATGAACAAGAGAGAATGAAGAAAGTCTCGTACGCATCTGCTATTGGGTCAGTCATGTATGCAATGATATGCACTAGACCGGATGTGTCATGCGCTCTTAGCTTGACAAGTAGATACCAGAATAACCCAGTAAATAGTCATTGGATTGTGGTTAAAAGTATATTGAAATACCTTAGGAGGACTAAGGATATGTTTCTAATATATGGGTCTGGTGAGGAGGAAATCGCTGTAAAAGGTTACGTGGATGCGAGTTTCAAAACTGATCGAGATGATTCTTGATCACAATCCGATTATGTCTTCACATTAAATGGAGGTGCGGTCTCTTGGAAGAGTTTAACACAGGATGTTGTTGCCTTATCCACTACAGAGTCAGAGTACATTACCGCCTCATTGGCAGCTCAGGAAGCTGCATGGATGAAGAAATTCATCGATGACTTAGGAGTAGTCCCTTCCATTCAGGACCCTCTTGAGATCTTTTTTGACAACGAGGGTACGATTGCTCAAATCAAGGAACCTCGTGCTCACCAAAAGACCCGTCACATTGAGCGGAGATTCAACTACATAAGGGATGAAGTTGAAAAGGGAAAGATATGTATTCGCAAAGTTTACACATATCTTAATATAGCGGATCCACTCACAAAGTTCTTACAAGGTGCAATACATCAAGGGCATGTTAGTGCATTAGGGCTTCGATATTCTAGTGATTGGTTATGATTCGTTTTATGTATTGTAATGGAACAAAGTAGTTCAAACTCATTAATATAATTATGGGGTTAATTTTAATAATCTTGAGTCAGGTTCCTATTTTGCATATTTTATCCATGAATAAGTAATTATTCTAAACTCCATAGTCGATCACATTTGTGGGAGTAAATGTGAGGTTTAGACTATTATGAACTTGGATTGGTATACATTCATGGGATGAATGTGGGGTAAGGTTGCAACCAAGGTTCATAGATATTTGTGGGATACAAATATTGGAAGACCCACTCTCAAGATTTACTAAATGGAGCCTTTGTGGTTGATCACACGTAATCTTGAGTAAAGGCGAATATCATTGTATCCTCTGACCTGAGATACATATTGGGTTCCGATATTTACCAAGTATTGTGCCTTGATTCTTTCCTTCGCTATTCTGAAATATGGTAGTTCATAAGGAAGAGCTCAGGTATAATGCAAGGTATATATTTAGGACGTATGTAGTCAAGATGGAATTTTTCCCTCTTATTCATTGAGAGTCAGATGTCTAAGGCCTGATAAAGTTAAATCTAAAAGAGAGTGATCACTCTGTATCTCTTGGATTTAACATGACATCTAGGATGAAAGGATAAATGAAAAGATTCACCTATTCATATTCGAGATGGGAACTCGAAAGGGATGATGTTATTGAATGGCAAATAGTCATAACATATTGGGGGTGATGGACGGTCGTTAGTTGGTATCCGTCACTTGCATTTATTTCTTATGTTTCTCGTGCAAGTGGGAGATTGAAGGTTTTTCGTACGCCCGAGAGACATATTTAATTAATGTAGCTAATATGTTATGATCCAAGTCGGGTCATACCCAATAACAAGCTTACCGACACTTTACAAGTATTTAATCTTAACGGTTGGATGGTTAAATAAACACGCGACACTTGAAATTTAGAAAATCGGTTTTCTAAAATATTATCAATTGAGATAAATTATTTGGATAATTTATATATTTAATTGTTTAAAGGTTTAAATGATTAAGTTGTGTTATATTTTATAAAAGGTTATAAAATGTATAAGTAACAAAATATATATATATATATATATATATATATATATATATATATATATATATATATATATATATATATATATACATGGGTTTATATAAATTGTTTTATAAAACAATTCACATATTATAATGCCCATCAAGTGTGGCAGAATTTTGGACTCCAAGAGAGACCTCACATGCTTGTTTTGCTACTTCCTATATACATAACTTCAAAGGTGCATGTCGAACACTTGAACCAATGCTTGACTCATTTTCTCTCAAGTAATACTAGACTTTCAAAGCAAAAAAACTGCATAAAATTGTTGCTACAGTTGCTGTTGGCTGTATGCCTTTTGGTACTCAAAGGTGAGTTCTAAATTTGTTTTTCAAGCTAATATCAAGTGTCAATCAAATCCTAACTAAAGGCAAGAGTGTTGGGGTTATTGTTTGGGGTATTACTTGCTTGAGGCTTCAAGTTAGAAGCTCCATTTTCTATCATCTTCATCATCATCTTGCAACTTTGAAAACAACCCTCAACTAGCTTGAGGAGGTATGAATCTTCTCTACTTATTCTTATTTGTAAGCATATATTCAATACTTGATATTATCATGGAATTTAACTAATGGCATATTCATATAAACATGAACTAAACATTATGCTTCCCCTTGCTTTAACATTAATACAAATTGGTTTTATAATTATCTTAACCATAAATACATGTTTTATGAACTTGTTAAATTCCATCACCAACCTCAAGAAATATTTCTTATTTACAGTAAGATATTTTTCTAATACAAGGTAATACTCATATTCAAACTTGTTTCAATTTCTATAACTATAACAATCTTATTTTGAGTGGAAATCTTACTTGAATTTGTTTTCGTGTCATGAATCTACTTCAAGAACTTTCAAGCCATCCGAGGATCCTTTAAAGCTAGATCTATTTTTCTCATTTCTAGTAGGTTTATCCACAAAACCTGAGGTAGTAATGATGCTCATAACATCATTCGATTCATATATATAAAACTACCTTATTCGAAGGTTTAAACTTGAAATCACTAGAACATAGTTTAGTTAATTCTAAACATGTTCGCAAACAAAAGTAATTCCTTCTAACTTGACTTTTAAAATCAACTAAACACATGTTCTATATCTATATGATATGCTAACTTAATGATTTAAAACCTGAAAACACGAAAAACACCGTAAAACCGGATATACGCCATCGTAGTAACACCGCGGGCTGTTTTGGGTTAGTTAATTAAAAACTATGATAAACTTTGATTTAAAAGTTGTTCTTCTGGGAAAATGTATTTTCTTATAAACATGAAACTATATCCAAAAATCATGGTTAAACTCAAAGTGGAAGTATGTTTTCCAAAATGGTCATCTAGACGTCGTTCTTTGGACTGAAATGACTACCTTTCAAAAATGACTTGTAACCTGTATTTCCGACTATAAATATATAATTTTTCTATTTGGATTCATAAACTTAAGTTCAATATGAAACCATAGCAACTTGAAACACTCAAAACAGATTTAAAACGAAGAAGTTATGGGTAAAACAAGATTGGATATTTTTTGCTTGTTGTAGCTACGTGAAAATTGGTAACAAATCTATATTAATCATGTCCTAGCTAACTTATATTGTATTATACATGTATTCTAATATATTATGTAATCTTAGGATACCATAGACACGTATGCAAATGTTTTGACATATCATATCGACCCATCTATATATATTATTTGGAACAACCATAGACACTCTATATGCAGTAATGTTGGAGTTAGATATACAGGGTTGAGGTTGATTCCAAAAATATATATACTTTGAGTTGTGATCTAGTCTGAGACGTGTATACACTGGGTCGTGAATTGATTCAAGATAATATATATCAATTTATTTCTGTACATCTAACTCTGGACAACTAGTTGTAGGTTACTAACGAGGACAGCTGACTAAATAAACTTAAAACATCAAAATGTATTAAAAGTGTTGTAAATATATTTTGAACATACTTTGATATATATGTGCATATTTGTTATAGGTTCGTGAATCGACCAGTGGCCAAGTCTTACTTCCTGACGAAGTAAAAATATGTGAAAGTGAGTTATAGTCCCACTTTTAAAATCTAATATTTTGGGATGAGAATACATGTAGTTTTAGAAATGTTTTACGAAATAGACACAAGTAAATGAAACTACATTATATGGGTGAATGATCGAAGCCAAATATGCCCCTTTTGCTTAGTAGCCTAAGAATTAGTAAACCGATCTACTAATTGACGCGAATCCTAAAGATAGATCTATTGGGCCTAACGAACCCCATCCAAAGTACCGGATGCTTTAGTACTTCGAATTCATTTTTATCATGTCCGAAGGATTTCCCGGAAATGATAGGGGATATTCTTATATGCATCTTGTTAATGTCGGTTACAAGGTGTTCACCATATGAATGATTTTTATCTCTATATATGGGATGTATATTGAAATATGAAATCTTGTGGTCTATTATTATGATTTGATAATATATAGGTTAAACCAATAACTCACCAACATTTTTGTTGACGTTTTAAACATGTTTATTCTCAGGTGATTATTAAGAGCTTCCGCTGTTGCATACTAAAATAAGGACAAGATTTGGAGTCCATGCTTGTATGATATTATGTAAAAACTGAATTCAAGAAACTTATTTTTGATGTAATATATTCTTATTGTAAACCATTATGTAATGGTCATGTGTAAACGGTATATTTTAGATTATCATTATTTGATAATCTACGTAATGCTTTTTAAACCTTTATAGATAAAATAAAGGTTATGGCTGTCAAAACCTCGGGACGAAATCAATTAATATGTAACGTTTATAATCAATATGAATGGGACATTTCAGAATGAAAGTGTTTGTAGGTGTTTTTGGTCATTGGTATATGGATTAGATATAAAGGATGTGTAATTTTGTTTACATGTAAATAAGTCATGAATGATTACTAATATTTTTGTAATTTTATGAGATATTTCATGCTAGTTTCCAAATGATGGTTCCCACATGTATTAGGTGACTCACATGGGCTGCTAAGAGCTGATCATTGGAGTGTTTATACCAATAGTACATACATCTAAAAGCTGTGTATTGTACGAGTACGAATACGGGTGCATACGAGTAGAATTGTTGATGAAACTGAACGAGGATGTAATTGTAAGCATTTTTTTTAAGTAGAAGTAATTTGATAAGTGTATTGAAGTCTTTCAAAAGTGTATGAATACATATTAAAACACTACATGTATATACATTTTAACTGAGTCGTTAAGTCATCGTTAGTCGTTACATGTAAATGTTGATTTGAAACCTTTAGGTTAACGATCTTGTTAAATGTTATTAACCCAATGTTTATTATATCTAATGAGATGTTAAATTATTATATTATCATGATATTATGATATATTAATATATCTTAATATGATATATATACATTTAAATGTCGTTACAACGATAATCGTTACATATATGTCTCGTTTCGAAATCATTAAGTTAGTTGTCTTGTTTTTACATATGTAGTTCATTGTTAATATACTTAATGATATGTTTACTTATCATTATCATGTTTATATATAGTGTAACAATATCTTAAAATGATTCATATGTAATTAGTAAAACATTGTTATAACGATAATCGTTATATATATCGTTTTCAAGTTTCTTGATTCAATAGTCTCATTTTTATGTATATCTCATTGTTAAAATACCTAATGAGATACTTACTTATCATAATATCATGTTAACTATATATATAATCATATATATGTCATCATATAGTTTTTACAAGTTTTAACGTTCGTGAATCACCGGTCAACTTGGGTGGTCAATTGACTATATGAAACCTATTTCAATTAATCAAGTCTTAACAAGTTTGATTGCTTAACATGTTGGAAACACTTAATCATGTAAATAACCAATTCATTTAATATATATAAACATGGAAAAGTTCGGGTCACTACAGTACCTACCCGTTAAATAAATTTCGTCCCGAAATTTTAAGCTGTTGGAGGTGTTGACGTATCTTTTGGAAATAAGTGCGGGTATTTCTTCTTCATATGATCTTCTTATTCCCAGGTGAAATCGGGTCCTCTACGAGCATTCCATCGAACCTTAACAATTGGTATCTTGTTTTGCTTAATTCTTTTAACCTCACGATCTATTATTTCGACGGGTTCTTCGATGAATTGAAGTTTTTCGTTGATTTGGATTTCGTCTAATGGAATAGTGAGATCTTCTTTAGCAAAACATTTCTTCAAATTCGTGACATGGAAATTGCTATGTACAGCCGCGAGTTGTTGAGGTAACTCAAGTCGGTAAGCTACTGGTCCGACACGATCAATAATCTTGAATGGTCCAATATACCTTGGATTTAATTTCCCACGTTTACCGAATCGAACAAAGCCTTTCCAAGGTGCAACTTTAAGCATGACCATCTCTCCAATTTCAAAATCTATATCTTTTCTTTTAATGTCAGCGTAGCTCTTTTGTCGACTTTGGGCGGTTTTCAACCGTTGTTGAATTTGGATGATCTTCTCGGTAGTTTCTTGTATTATTTTCAGACCCGTAATCTGTCTATCCCCCACTTCACTCCAAAAAATCGGAGACCTGCACTTTCTACCATAAAGTGCTTCAAACGGTGCCATCTCAATGCTTGAATGGTAGCTGTTGTTGTAGGAAAATTCTGCTAGCTGTTTCCGAAATCAATAACACATGCTCGTAGCATGTCCTCAAGCGTTTGTATCGTCCTTTCGCTCTGCCCATCAGTTTGTGGATGATAGGCCGTACTCATGTCTAGACGAGTTACTAATGCTTGATGTAATGTCTGCCAGAATCTTGAAATAAATCTGCCATCTCTATCAGAGATAATAGAGATTGGTATTCCATGTCTGGAGACGACTTCCTTCAAATACAGTCGTGCTAACTTCTCCATCTTGTCATCTTCTCTTATTGGCAGTCCTTGGCAAAAAGTTAACTATTACCCAAATAGTATCAAAACCACTTGCAGTCCTTGGAAATTTAGTGATGAAATCCATGATAATGTTTTCCAATTTCCATTCCGGGATTTTGGGTTGTTGAAGTAGACCTGATGGTTTCTGATGCTCATCTTTGACCTTAGAACACGTCAAACATTCTCCTACATATTTAGCAACATCGGCTTTCATACCCGACCACCAAAAATGTTTCTTGAGATCCTTGTACATCTTCCCCGTTCCAGGATGTATTGAGTATCTGGTTTTATGAGCTTCTCTAAGTACCATTTCTCTCATATCTCCAAATTTTGGTACCCTAATTCTTTCAGCCTTATACCGGGTTCCGTCTTCCCGAATATTAAGATGCTTATTTGATCCTTTGGGTATTTCATCCTTTAAATTTCCTTCTTTTAAAACTCCTTGTTGCGCCTCCTTTATTTGGGTAGTAAGGTTATTGTGAATCATTATATTCATAGATTTTACTCGAATGGGTTTTCTGTCCTTTCTGCTCAAGGCGTCGGCTACCACATTTGCCTTCCCCGGGTGGTAACGAGTCTCAAAATCGTAATCATTTAACAATTCAATCCACCTGCGCTGCCTCATGTTCAGTTGTTTCTAATTAAATATGTGTTGAAGACTTTTGTGGTCGGTA
Source organism: Rutidosis leptorrhynchoides (assembly GCF_046630445.1). Classification (NCBI taxonomy): domain Eukaryota; kingdom Viridiplantae; phylum Streptophyta; class Magnoliopsida; order Asterales; family Asteraceae; genus Rutidosis; species Rutidosis leptorrhynchoides. Next base: position 209,777,778 of record NC_092338.1, on the reverse strand, counting down.
TATATAATACTTTTGACCCCATATAAGTAGTGCCTCCAAGTCTTTAATGCAAAAACAACCGCGCCTAATTCCAAATCATGCGTCGTATAATTCTACTCGTGAATCTTTAATTGTCTAGATGCATAAACAATTACCTTCGTTCGTTGCATTAATACACAACCGAGACCTTGCTTTGAGGTGTCACAACATATCACAAAATCATCATTCCCTTCAGGTAATGACAATATAGGTGCCGTAGTTAAATTTTTCTTCAACAATTGAAACGCTTTCTCCTGATCATCCTTCCATTCAAATTTCTTCCCTTTATGCGTTAATGCAGTCAAGGGTTTTGCTATTTTGGAAAAATCTTGGATGAATCTTCTGAGTAACCAGCCAATCCTAAAAATTAACGTATATACTTCGGAGTTTTTGGGGTTTACCACTTTTCAACGGTTTCAATCTTTGCCGGATCCACCTGAATACCTTCTTTGTTCACTATATGACCGAGAAATTGAACTTCTTCCAACCAAAATGCACACTTTGAAAACTTAGCGTACAGTTTTTCTCTCCTTAACAACTCTAGCACTTTTCTCAAATGCTCTTCATGCTCCTGGTCATTCTTTGAGTAAATAAGTATGTCATCGATGAAAACAATGACAAACTTGTCAAGATATGGCCCACATACTCGGTTCATGAGATCCATGAACACAGCTGGTGCGTTAGTCAATCCAAACGGCATAACCATAAACTCGTAATGACTGTAACGCGTCCTAAAAGTAGTCTTTGGAATATCATCCTCCTTCACCTGCATTTGATGATATCCAGAACGTAAATCGATCTTTGAATAAACTGACGAGCCTTGTATTTGATCAAATAAGTCGTCGATTCTAGGTAATGGGTAACGGTTCATGATGGTAAGTTTGTTCAACTCTCGATAGTCGATACACAACCTGAATGTACCATCTTTCTTCTTGACAAACAGAACAGGAGCTCCCCATGGTGATGTACTTGGTCGAATGAAACCACGCTCTAAAAGTTCCTGTAACTGACTTTGTAATTCTTTCATTTCGCTGGGTGCGATTCTGTATGGAGCACGAGCTATTGGTGCAGCTTCTTGTACAAGATCTATTTGAAATTCAACGGATCGATGTGGGGGTAATCCTGGTAATTCTTTCGGAAATACATCGGGAAATTCTTTTGCGACGGGAACATCACTGATGTTCTTTTCTTCAGGTTTAACTTCCTTGATGTGTGCTAGAATGACGTAACAACCTTTTCTTATTAGTTTTTGCGCCTTTAAACAGGAAGAAAGATATGTTGGAATCGGATAACTATCAATAATAAAGAAATGATTCCGCAAGAAAAAGGGAAATTATTATTAAAAAGAATAATAAAAAGCAACCAATTCTTGTAGACAATTCGCGATGGCGCGTTCTATCCTTCCCCGGGGGACATCCCCGAATATGGGTAATATGTTCTCATAAATGTTGCTCCAATCTGACCTAGCTGGCGAGCGATCCCAGTTCGCGACAGAGAACAAGACAGCAAGCGAGCGTACCTTTGTTCGCTTCTTATCCACCAAGCATGAAAGTTTAAGGATAACTGTAGGTCGGTGGCTACCTAAGGAAACTCCGATTCAATTCGCCCCCGGCTGGGAGGCATCTACCTCATCCCGATCACAAAGAGAGGTTCACTATGATGGGGGTACTTCTTTTTTTCCCTTCCGGAAAGAATGAAATGCATAGGGGACCATCCTTTTGTTGCGGCATGCTCCTCAGATTTATGGATTCACAGGGGGCCTCAAGCCCTACTTAGTTGACTGACAATGATAAAGGCTTGCAAAACTAAGTAGGGCCTTTTGAGTTGAATCTTAAGTAGTCTATCAGTGGTGCAAAGCTAATTGCCCCTTTTCAGTAGGGGGCGAAAGGTTAAACCTTAGAAAGTCAGCGAACAGCGGTTCTTCTATGTAGGCCCCCTTGACTCTCCTAACATCGAGCTAAGTGATCTCGTAACCTTTTTGTAGCATAGTAGAATGAAGGCTACGCACCGACGCTTTTGCGCCATGACAATCTCACTCGAATTACGGGGACCTACACATATTAGTACAGTATACCAGGGTCTCCGGCCAGAACCACATGTGCAGGTTTCCCTGCATGTGGCTCGTCCGTGCTTTTCTATTCCGCTTTGCCGCCTATTATATTAAGAGAATAGGTTCCGTTCAAGTGGTCCGCCTTTATTCTTCTATACCAGCTGCCACGCACGAGCCCATAGAATGGATTTAAGTGACCCTCTCTAGATAAGAAGCAGAACGCGCCATCACCTACAGCCCTTTCCTCTGCCGGGGACTTCCACGAAATGAAAACGGGCGGCATCGCCATATGCTCCACTTTTGTTGCCCTGGTTTATATCCCGGAGTACTCCTATGGCCGATCTGTCACCCAACCTACTTTAACAACCTAAAGGCTTGTTCCCGTCCCGTTTGGAGAATGGCCCCTTATGGCATGGCTTAGTCAGTTATTCTCGCAGTTCAGATAAGATTCGGACCGCCACTTCTCTGAAAACATGGTTCTTGCCCACTCTCTCCTCCCGCCTTTGAGCTCATCCATTCGTTGGGTGATCCCTTGCTCTCACGTTTGAGTGTTTGCTCGTCGTTTAGGCCGGTGAGTTAGATTTCTACTCATTGCAGTCACCTCCGGGCTTCTTCGCACCTAGATAGTACTAGGACCCTTGTGCCCCGGCCCTTGATCAGATAAAGCTGCCCGCCCTATGACCCACAACTCAAAATGAGCCTTGCGACGAGACACGGACATTCCCCATGCTGCGGTTCCCTCCGGTCCGTCCCCGGGTTGGGTTAGGGGAACATCCGAGCGATTTCCTTAGCGGATCCAAACGCGCTCACAAGGCGCACAATAAGAATAAGACCAATAGAGGCTTCATAAGGGACCATTTGAGCTGCAGATCATAATGCTCCTAGAAAGGCATATTTCGAATATAGAGGAGTGAAAGTTCCCAACAATCAATGTCTTTTAAATTTCCTTATATGAACCGTACGAGCACGTCCTTTGTCACCCCCCCCCACCGTGCTTACGGCTCTATACCCTAACCCAACTTGCTCTGGCCCCGGGTCCTTCCTTTCTATTCCTCGGTAAGTGGAATGTAGGAGCATGGGGGGGCGGTATATGCTTTTGACTGATAGAAAGCATCTCTCTTTTGTCCCTCCTGACCGAACCCGCCAGAAAACAAAAATAGAAATAGATAAAGTTTTTATTACCGGGAGAGTTGCGTCGGAGACATCTTTATCTGGGGAGGAGGCTTCGTCGTCCGGCTCCTCATAAATAATGTTAGGATGGGCCGGCCCATCCTCGGAATCCTAAAAAAAGAGAGAGGGAACAGAATCACTTTCTTTCAGTGACATATCTAATCAGACTGAATAGGATTTTAAGAGCTGTCACGATCATTCACATCTATTTCAGTAGGCAGGAAGGGCGCGGAAGCTACTGTTTTTAGAATGAAGCAAGCTAGCAGCAGTGCGGAATTTTCTTTCTCGTCTGCTGGATCTAATCTATAGTTAGGGGGCAATACATACCAAAAGGTTCGAAAAAGGATAATGAGTGAAGATCTGCCCCATCCAAGTCATCGACCGCTGCGGTACCTGAACTGAATGCTCTGAGGTTGAAAGGAAAGTAGATAAGCAGATTCCTACCTGTATTTTTATTGTCTCGATTCGTCCACTGCTGCTACTGATAATGGAAAAGGTTATGAAGTTGACTTCTTTGCCTTCTTGAATGTGGTTGGGCATTAACCAACACAACAGTGAAACCCGATCCAACTTTCGCTCCCTCCTCTTCCTCAGGGCCCTCACTTAACTCACTCAGACACTCGCCTCACATCACTTCGCTCGCCTTGGGAGGAAGGCTACTGACGATAGCGAATCTCAGAATACGAATAAGATCAGAAGGCCATCATAAGAGCAAACAAGGCAATGGCTTCCATGAGAGCAAAGCCTAAAATGGCATAACCAAACAATTTAGTATCCAATTACGGACTCCGTGCTACTGAATGGATCAACGAACTAAATATCTTTCCAATTCCGACTGCAGCTCCAGCTAAAGCAATCGTAGCAGTTCCAGCATCGATGACTTTTAAACCCTCCATAACATCTTTAAAAGTTTTCATTTCAGTCTATTAATTGAAAGCAGGATTTTGTGTGAAGACCCGTCCTAATCCATCCGGACGAAGTCCATATCGATTATAAACGATTCACAACAGTTGATTACATCGCGAGGTACTTGACCTCTATATGATACATTTTACAAACATTGCATTCGTTTTTGAAAAGACAAACTTTCATTACATCGAAAGTTGACAGGCATGCATACCATTTCATAATATATCCAACTATAATTGACTTGATAATAATCTTGATGAACTCGACGACTCGAATGCAACGTCTTTTGAAATATGCCATGAATGACTCCAAGTAATATCTATAAAATGAGCAAATACACAGCGGAAGATTTCTTTCGTACCTGAGAATAAACATGCTTTAAAGTGTCAACCAAAAGGTTGGTGAGTTCATTAGTTTAACTTAAACAATCGTTTCCATCATTTTAATAGACCACAAGATTTCAGATTTCCATTTCTCATAAACATACGTCCCATGCATAGAGACAAAAATATCATTCATATGGATTGAACACCTGGTAACCGACATTAACAATATGCATATATAAGAATATCCCCATCATTCCGGGATCCTCCTTCGGACATGATATAAATTTCGAAGTACTAAAACATCCGGTACTTTGGATGGGGCTTGTTGGGCCCGATAGATCTATCTTTAGGATTCGCGTCAATTAGGGTGTCTGTTCCCTAATTCTTAGATTACCAGACTTAATAAAAAGGGGCATATTCGACTTCGATAATCCAACCATAGAATGTAGTTTCACGTACTTGTGTCAATTTCGTAAAACAGTTATAAAAGTTGCGCATGTATTCTCAGCCCAAAAATATAAAGGGTAAAAAGGCAAATGAAACTCACGATACTGTATTTTGTAGTAAAAATACATATGACGTCATTGAACAATGCAGGGTTGGCCTCGGATTCACGAACCTATATCAATTGTGTATATATTAATACGTATAATGTAAGTTACAAAATTTCATTTATTAATATGTATTATTTATATATTATAGTTTTGTAGAATTTATTCTAACCTTTATTTTAAAACGTATACTTATATTATATTTTAAGTTATATTTTATATATATATCGATTTTATGTATATATATCTATAATGATTTACGTTTATATAAATAGTGACATTAATATATTTATATACATATATTTGTGGTTAGTATTGTATTTATGAAATTTTATTAGTTTGTTATGTGAATTATTAATACAATCCTAGTATATACCATAAGTATATATATAGTGTACAAAAGATTTATTTGTTAAAATAATAATTTAGATAATAATGATTTACTAATAATAATAATAATTTTATTAATAATGATAATACTAATAGCAAAAAAAATGAAAATGATAACTGTTAATGATACTAATAATAATAACTCTAAAATAATATTAATGCTAATACCATACTTATGTTAATAATAAGGGTTCTAATATTTATAAAATGATAAATGATAATCATAATAATACTAGTAAATATTAATGATGATACTGATAAATATGATATTATTAATTGTAAATGTACTGATGATACTATTATTTATAAACCGGTACAAATTCTAATATTGATGATAATAATATATTTTTATTTCCTTCATAATAATAATAATGATAATCATAATCATAATCCTAATGATGATAAAATACTAAAATGATAAGTTTATTACTAATAATAATATTATTAATACCTATCATAATAATAATAGTAATGTCTATAATACTTTCAAATATGATAACAAGTATGATACTAATAATAACAATAACAATAACAATCAAAACAATCACAATAATAATAATAATACTAATAATAATTAATATATAATAACAATAATAAAATTAGAAAAGAAAAATACCTCACATGAAAAGAGTTTCAAAAAAAAAAAAAAAAACTACCGTCCTCTGGACTCGATCTCGTGACCACATGCTCACACGCAAACACTCTCGACCATCCCACCAATTCTGATTCTCTGTACTAATATCGAATTTAAATTTTATATATAAACTGTTTTTCTTCTATTCCTCTTCTTCTCCACAAGTCTCATGGATTCAACAAAACATCAATAACCAAAAAAAAAATAAAAAATCGGGGTTCCCTTTAAAGCTTCAAAACATTACAGAAAAAAAAATAATTTGGGTTCTAAAAAAAAAAAAAAACACTAAAGGCCTACTGCAGCGTCGGTTCTTGGAACAAAAAAAAAAAAAAATTGATTTCGTAATAGATAACATTATAGATAATGTTTATAACACGAAATAGTTTTCTAAACATGTATAAAAACTACTGGAATTGTCAATTTGATCAGAAACATATACACGAACGCGAATTTGTCTCAAGAACAATTGTTGACTTTTTTTAAACTAAACTTTGACTTCAAAATTCAAGATCGATATAAAGATTTGAGAGTTGAGATTTTGCAGATAGATTCAAAGAAAGATTTCTAACCTTTCTGCATTTTTAGATTTTGAAACTTTATTCGAAATTGAATTAAGAGAAAAAAAAATTGGAGCGTGCAGAGAAGAAGAAAACAAAAATATCGCTGTGCTCTTTAATCCCATTGGATTTCCTTTTTATTTGATTTGCAATTATACATAATCATGTTGTAATAATAGAGATCGGTTGATAAAAAATGGAGAAAATGTCAACACAGGTTCACGAGTTGGGAGCAGGAAAGAAACAAAAATAATAATAATAATAGAGATAAAGGATACAGAGGTCAAGCGTATAATATAGATCCCTACTGTTTTTTTTTAATTAATAATAATAATATATAATAACAATACTATTAATATCTAATAATATTAATAAAATTAATAATAATGATAAATATAATATTAATGATAATAATAATTGTAAAAATGATAATAATAATAATAATAATAATAATAATAATACCATACTAATTATGATAATATTAATATTTTATCGATAATAATAATATTAGTAATAATAATCTAATTTATACATCCAATTTCATCTTTATATGATATAAAGTGATATTATGAATACAAATATTGATATTTGACGATACAAATAACATTACTACAACAACTATATTTGTATTTAAATTTAATTTATTAATATCATCTATTATTATGTAATATTTAATAATTATGTAATATGTATTGTAACATATACTGAATATTATATATTTATGCATTTTAATAAAAATATATTATAATATTTATTTACATACTAATTATATTATACTTATGTATGTAATTATGAAAAATATAAATGTTTTATATATGTAAGTATTATATATATTTATTAAAATAGTACATTATTTCATCATAGATATATTATAAATTTCTACATATACATAATATAATAATTATGTATAAAATCATATATATATATATATATATATATATATATATATATATATATATATATATATATATATATATATAGTTATATTTATGTATATATGTATACTACCATATATATAAAATCATGTTTTAAATGTTGAGTAGATGATTAATTATGTATATTAAACAATTAACTACAAAGTATAACATTGTACATTTAATATTTTGATAACGTTGGTAAAATATGTTTGAATCATTTATATACAATATACTATATATATTCAAAATGAAAATCTTTAGTTATTAAATGTTATCTTTTATAATAACAAAATTACTTAATAGTTCATTAATACTAATATAATTAGTTTTATATATAATTATTTATATTTACATTCTTAGTTACAATTAAAGGTTCGTGAATCGTCGGAAATAGTTAAAGGTCAAATGTTATCATGAAATAGTTCAAACATAATGAGACTCGGTTTAATAGACTTTGCTTATCGAGTCGAATCATATAAGATTATGTTTAAATTTGGTCGGAAATTCCCGGGTCATCACAGTACCTACCCGTTAAAGAAATTTCGTCCCGAAATTTGAGTGAGGTCGTCATAGCTAACAATAAATATGTTTTCCTGACGAATATGAGTTGATAACTTGAGTTTTATCATCATTGAGTAATATGGATAAAAATAATTCGATTATTCGAAGAGTGCGAATGAAGCTATTCACAAAAGGATGAAATGAGAAACAAAGATTTGTTTTTAACTTTTGACGTAGTCAGGTTTGAATTTAGAAAATAAGGCGCGTCTTAACTTTTGACATTGCCTTGGTTGAATTCCGGAATTTAAGGGATTTAAAGAAAATCTTGAAGATCTATAAAATCTGATTCTTCGGGATTTATGGAAATTAAGATCTCTTTAATTAAATACGGTGATCTGCCCCGATTACTACGTCTGATATTTCCAGTATAAATTAAGCTCTTCCTTTCCATTATTCTCACCATTCTTATACTTTCTTTCTTAGTTCATACATCCAAAAGATTCTGAAAATGATTAATCCAGTTCTGATCCTTGTCCTCATCCTTACTATCGCAACAATCATTCTCCTTTTCCAACTTCCACCAGAGGAATCTGCTTTCTTCTACTTCGCCCTCGGGATTATAATGTTTTTAATTCTCCCGTGTCTTTATGTTGCGATAAACATTGATATACACGGTTTGTAATTTATGTGTTGTTATCGGACTTTATATTCTCCCTTATATTTCAAAGCTCTATGCTTTTGTTTTCTCTTCCCGACTTCAAGTCAAGCGAATAATGGTCCAGAATTTATAGATATAGAGTTTCGAATGATTATAATGTTCTAAGCATGAAGGAACGTGATAGCACGATTTGATTTTCAAATTTATCAACATCACGGAAGATAGAACCATCAAGAATACATTTTCTTGATTTGTTACGGAGTTAAGTAGGATGAAAGAGTTATGTAACATGGCACATGATGACGTTATGATCTGTGAATCATCACGTTTCATTTAGAAACTCAGCATGACTTACTGTAATATAATCACGTTGATCAAGTGTCATTATATTATACTAACTCATGCATTAGTTCCCATCATTACTACAATAACATTCATATTTTAAGCTTGAAAATTTACAGAATATAGAAACTAACAGTTTCTATATGATGTAATACTGATAGCACGAAAAGATTAATGATTTCAGATAAGAATAGTTATAAAAATATCTCCAGAAATATGGAGGATATTTATAATGAAAGGTACGATAATATCTCAGAATATCTAAGATCAGAGGATGATAGAAACTATTGTCTGCAAGGGTTTAGAGTAAGGAGCAAGTTATTCACTATAGACTTTAGCAGACATTGAATTATTTGGATTCTTTGAAGTCAAACTTATTCTTTGTGATTTATCCACGGCTTTCTTCATAGTTTCGCATAATCTGCTTTTCGGTACTATATTTTCTATTGAATGTTTCCAATATATTGATACACAGGAAGCACGAAGAGGTATATAATTTCGGACGAGAATATTTATGAAAATATCCTCAGAAATATCAAAGATATTGATGATGATATTTTGGAATTTCTAAGTTCGACGGTTGATGGAGAAAGATTTTCCGCAAGATTTTAACATGACTTCGGAGCAAGAAATTCTCTAAAGATTTCAACGGATCCAGAATTACCTGAATCCTTTGAATATAGGATTTGGTCCTTGTATTTGTCCTTGGTCTCCTTCATGGGTAACTCAATCTGTTTTTCAATACCCAATTTTCTATCGAGCGTTCCTAACACTCCTTTCTTTATCATCAAACTTTTGTCCGTTTAGACCATCTACCATTTTTCTGTTTCCTCTGCATTTAATGCTATGATATCTGAATCATCGGTTATTAATCCGAGGTGGTTTCAGGAGAATTGTGTTTTTAGATGATTAAACGCCGATGGTAATATGATGGAATATGAAAGGTTACCTGGTAACAATAAAAGAGCACGCGTATATATAAACGTTATAATAAGGTTGTTTCGTACGAAAAGTCGAAGTTGACTTGTTGGAGCTGTGACAAAATTGGCTAATTTTGAAAAGGGATCGCAAAGTTGTTTTTGTTAATAAATGCCAAAGGATCTGACGCGGCTACGTGTTGAACTTTTACTCAATTGCCGAGAGTTTCTCAGGTGCATAACTATATGCATAAATCTTTCCTTCCGTAGATGAAGTGCGGTTGATTCATCCTATCGATTGAGGTGTTTTCAAGAATCATGAAAGGTTTGAACGCAGA